>NC_142940.1:407210-589710 GCF_046866305.1 Octopus bimaculoides
GTTAGGCCCTTTAAGTTCTGATTTCGAACGGCACCGAGTTAATTTCGCATGTCATGCTTCCGGGAATTGATGAAATGAAATCCTAGTCACATATCTATAATGTCTACAAAACGCGAATGAAATTGCAACAGAAGATTTCATACCATATTTAAAAAGAATGGAAGTCTATATTGGATAATAATATATTCCTAGATATCCAAAGACAGACAGGGCAGTCATGAATGGAATAACAATATCAGACATAGATACAGAACCAAAATGAAATGACGAGCCAGCAATAGCAGCCAATCGTCCCTCAAATCATAGGTTGGACGGTGTAGTCTCTGATATGTAAAAAGGTGAGATGGTCACGGCTGGAGCGTCTTTGAACTTTGGTCTGTTCTATGTGGGTTGATTTGAGGCTAAACAGTATGGGAAATAAAACGGTAAAACAAATTGTGGTAACGATCACTATTGATTGATAATCATTAATCGATATTTGGTGTTTACCAATCGAACCTAAACTCTTAATTACACAAAATATATTTTCAAAAGTAAACCATTTAAAAATAAAAAAAAGCTTTTTTTACGATTAACTGAAAAAAAATTAAACAAAACAGGTTAGGGGCTGTTTTAATTGCGAAAATATTGTTTAATGGATTATAAATAAATTAGTGTGGATCCTTGTTTTCATTTTGGTTTTTGAGTTTCTCTTGTTTTGATTCCGAGTTGTTTGGGTGGCGACCATTTATTGAATTTCTGGCACCAACAATTCTTTGACTCAGGAATCGGAATGATTCGATGAGAACCAAAATGATTAAACATTAGTTCCTGACATTTTTTATAAGAACAACGAAACAAAAGAGGAATGTGGAAAAAAAAAACGTGAAAGATTATTGTCTTGAGAAGATTTGTTGGTAATTCGACCAAATATTTGTGATTTAGGGAAATAAAAATTACTACGTGACAGTAATAATGTGTAGATGTATATACAATAGGTGGATATACACACTATATATATATATATATATAGAGAGAGAGAGAGATGTGAATGTCGTGCAGTTTGTGTTGTCTGCGAATAGCAAGTATCAGGTTCACTCTAAGAGAGAGAGAAAAAAAAAGTCGGTGAAAAAGCTGCCACCATTTCCACAGAGCAGCAGCAAAAAACTATTATTACTACAGAAATCATTAACAATTGAATTCCTTCATCATTTAAATCTATTGGAGTTTTTTTTTTAACATCAATAATTTTTAATGAATCGATTTTATAATTATTTGTTAAAAACAATCACACATACACGCGTGTTTATATATATATATATATATATATATATATATATATGCACACACACATTCATGTATACATGTATATATGCATACATACATAGAGAGAGAATGTACGGACTTATATATATATATATGTGCGTATAAGAAGGGATGACCACTAAGTGGACATCCAATATGCTAGAAAGAGGTCATCAACGAAAATAATGTTCTCTAGAAAAAATTCAGCAAACACCAGAACATATTGAGTCCTGGTGTTTGCTGAATTCTTTCTAGAGAACATTATTTTCTTTGTGGTTGGGTCGTTGATGATCTCTTTCTAGCATATTGGATGTCCACTTAGTGGTCATCCCTTCTTATACCCATGTAATACAATTTTTCTGAATTTTCAAATTTGTTATATGCTAGGCCACTGTTAATTGATCTTAATTAAATTAATATTCAATTTATCACCCTCAGTATATATATATATATATATATATATATATATATATATATATATATATATATATATATATATGAATGTGTGCGTATTTTTTTTTATGTGTGTGTGTATTATATATACATATGTAGTATATAATGCATGTATATATAATGTATAGATGTATTTATATGCGTATATATGTAAGGGAGCTGCATGTTTCAGAGGTCTTTTTAGATGTTATTTTAGATTGATAATTAAGGGAGTAAAGACAATCTTAGATGTCCCCATGAAATACCACAATACTGATATCTGCTCAATAAAACCAAAATGAACCAATTCTAATTAACTAATTACTTCAACGATTACATTTTCGAACACATTTCTTCTTGGTTCGTTTTTGTATCTGGTTTGCAAGATTTCTTGTTGGGTCTGTCAACTCCATTGTTACATTGTTTCTAAAATACCACGACTCTAGTTTCATTATATAAAAGACAATCCCTACAGGTAGAACTGAGATGTTCCGGGGTCGGGTTGGCTGATTGCATGAAATTAACGAAGGTATTAGGTTAAATCTAAAGGATATTTTAGCAGGTTTAATTGGAGAGATCGAATTCTGATGGAAAGGTGAAGGCCAAATAACAGCTGTAAGTGTAAGTGCTTAGGTTTGGAGAAGAAATTTGGGATTAAAATTCACCAGAATTTGATTAATTTAATGTCCAGTTAACAGCGACATTTACAGGTGAAAGCAGTTAAAAGGAACCAATCTGAGGAGCAAAGTCTGATTGATATCTGACACAATCCATCTTTTACGTTGGTTTATATTTGTATACACCCTGGCGAATCTTGTCAAACACACAAACAAGACTGTATGTATGTGCGTGTGCGTGTATATATATATATATATATATATATATATATATATATATATATATATATATATATGTGTGTGTGTGTGTATGTATGTATGTATGTATGTATGTATGTATATGTGTGTGTATGGTATGTATGGTTTGACTTTACAAAGGATAGTGGGAGGAAGGACTCAATACTCATTGTGGAGTTGTAATTTCTCGTTGGAAAGTGAGGTTTGTAATACAAAGTATCAGGTTGGCATATAACACGAAACTTCGAATAATGACGGTAGAAACTGTGAATAATATTTAGCAAACATTGAAGGAAGAGAGAAAGGAATGATATGGAAGATTAATAATAAGAAAATATGGTATCAACGCAGAAAAATAAATATATATATATGTCAGTCGAGGAATAAACCATTAATTTAATGTCAGGGATAATCAACAGCTCGTGATTCTATGTCTACTGGAAGTTCCATCTAGAATAAGAGAATTAAGAGAAAGTTGGAGAGAAAAGAAAAATGTCAGGAACCAAAAATATATATATACTAAGTTGTTTAGCCCCAGGTCAGTTTCGATCGAGCAGACCTATGATCAAAAACATTCCAGTTATGACCACCCCGTCCTTCTTCCTGGCAACCTTGGACCACATTAGACTCAACGCGTCCTTTTCTATGAGGGTCGGTTGAGATTTGAGGGACATTTGACTGCTATGTCTAGCGGATCAAATTACCACGTAGTGGTCCCTGCTCCTTAATAAGGGATTGAAGTTGTTTTCTACTAAGGTTTGGCGGGGTGGGGCAGCTCTGTTTTTCTTTTACTGAATGGTGAAACGAAAATCTAGGTTCTTCCATTAGAGACCATCATTCTGTCAACAACTTCTCTACTTTTGTCACCCCTACATCATCATCATCATCATCAACAACAGCAACAAGAATAACCATGATGATGATGATGATGATGATGATGATATATTTAATAATAATAACAAGAATCGTCAATAAAAGGCGTTAATAAGATTTTGTGAATTTTACAATAAAAGATTTGAAACCAACCTGTAATCAACAGTGAAAAGGACGGTTTTAATTAATGAATTCGGTGAGATTTAATAATTCACAACCAACAGCTGGCAATTAAGAAGAATTAATCAAATCCAACTCGAATGCTGAGAGTAATAAAGACATGAGCGAAGTTACATAACATCTCCGGCAAGCAAATGGTTAAACTCCGTCTTGACAAGACTTGAATAAGGTCTGTGTCTGTGCGTGTCTGATAAATGGCGTGTATATGTATACAGGAACGTACATAGACATGTATATATAATTAAGATAACAGCAACAACAGTAGTAGTAGTAATAATAATAATAATAATAATAGTAATCTACTGCTTCAGTGGTGAATTGTTTGTTATTGGGTAGTGGGAAGTCGTTGATCTAGATTTGAGTGGAAGAAACAGCTGATGGTTGACCCAGATACCACACTCAACTGCAAATAACCAACGAAACACTGCTTCTCATATACACTCGGGCACTACATATATACACTCACTACTTTTATTATATACCCTCACTGCTCTTTATATGCACTCACTGCATTTCATATAAACACTCTACTTTTTATATATACTCACTTCTTTTTATATACACTCGCTACTTTTTTATATACACTTACTGCTTTACATACATTTTATATATACTTACGATTTTTCGTATATGGTCACATCTTTTCATATACACACACTACTTTTCGTATATGCTCACTCCTTTTTATATACACTCACTACTTTTCATATACACTCAATACTTTTTATATACACTCGTGCATCTCATATACACTCACTTCAATTCGTATTTCTCATATTTTTATTATCTTTTCATTGTTCCTTATTTTCTTTCTTTTTTTATTCTTCTTTCTAAATCTTTGTAACCTTAAGTTTCTTAAAAAGAAAGATCAAGAATATTTGGATATACATACACACATACATAAGTAACACATACATATACATACACATCAATTTATACATACATGCATACATATATACATATGTACGCACATGCATGCATGCATATGTACGTATACATACATATACAAGCAAACATTCAGGCATACACACACACACACACACACACACACGTGTGTGTGTAGTATAAAGTTTATGGGGTGAGTGAGAGGAAGAGAGGGGTAGCAATTTAAGAACTCAGCAAATAAGAAAATATTTGGTAAGTTCTTGTCTTTAGGCATCGCAGCAGCAGTAAAGAATTACATCTAGCTAGAAAATGCATCAACAATGTGCGCGTGCGTGTGTGTGTATATATACATGTATATGTTTGTATGCATGTAAGTTTCTTCTAGCAACAGTTGTTTTAATGTCTTATATACTTCAATGGTGACATATTTTTTTCATTGTGCGAAAATAATGGCCAGATTGGATGCAAGTGTAAAGCATGGCTGAGGTCCATATCGTTAGGTTGAGCAGAATGGTAATGTAGAAATGGGGATAGATCGATAGATAGATAGATAAATAGATAGAAAGGTAGACAGATAGATAGATAGACAGATAGATAGATAGATAGATAGATAGACAGATAGATAGATAGACAGATAGACAGATAGATAGATAGACAGAAAGCGAGAGTAAAGGTAAAAGGTGAGAGAAAGAGCGAGGTTATGATGATTCCACAAACTATCCATTTAGCACGGATTCTTCAAAAGTCTCAGTTGACTCCTTTTTCTTCCTTGTTTTTACTTCCTTCTACGTCTCCACCTCATCTCCTCCTCTGCTAGGTGTAGGGCAATAACCTCACACAAAACATTCACCACAAATATACCAGGAGGAGGAGGTAAGAGGTGTGTATCCAGGTTAAAATAATGAATAACAAGGTTTTTTTTAAAGTTTAATGTATGTTTGGTATGAATGATTACAAATAAACAAATTCATAATAAAAGTTTGTCAGGTTCTGCCCAGTGGAAAACACCTTTATAAGTCATTGCAGTTTTGTTTATCACACACACACACACTCATTCTCACTTACTCTCTGTCTGTCTGTCTGTCTGTCTCTCTCTCTGTATATATATATATATATATATTTGTATATAACCACATTGCCTATATGCTGGGTCCTAACACTTAGAAAAGGAATCACCATCGTAAAGTCATCTAGTCTGCCCCACCCTTCTCACTCAGTGTCAAGATCTGCCTATTCCTTAGACGAGCAGGCACAATCAGACAGATGCAGTTTCCATAGATACAACTTAAGGGTCTCTTTCAGCTGTGTGCCTAGTGTTAAAAAGATATTAGTGAACACCCCTAAACCTGCCACAGAGGCAGGGTGCTCATGCAAGGTTAGCAATGAGTGCCAAGTGGGGGCGGAGGGGGTCGATGCAACTCTGAGGCCATGGTACACAAGGCTGAGGTGGTGCCCAGCAACAACAACAATTGCAGCAACAGCAGCATGTCTGGTAGTATTGGTAACAACAGCAGCAATAGTGATAGCTGCACCAGCCATGTGCCCAGCAGTAACCATGGCATCTGCAATACCACCAGTAACAAGGACGCAGACATGGAAATATGTTGGTGCTACAGAAGATCCCTCTTAATAATTACAGGTCCTCTTTTCGGATCCTAGAGAAGCACAACATCACATCCTTGACCAGCTATGTATGAGGAAGGTATGCCATGGATAATTAATTAGAAGCTCCTAGAACAACCTGGATGTACCTTAACAGGAACAAATGATGTAAATTTTGTTTGGGCAGGAAGACAAAAATCCTGAAGAACTTGCTTAACCTGGAGACCTTCTTAAACTAGAAAAAAATAATTTTTAGTTGGTGCCCTTATCATAGGGAAAAAAATCCCTTACTTGGAAACAAGGTAACAGTTGGTGACAAGAAGAGCATCTGCCCTTTAAAGTCCTGCCTCTAATACCTCTTCTTCTAACTCTTACTAGAAAATGACTGATCCAGACTTTCTATGTTTGCCATATCTTTTCTAAGTCTTGTTTTTTGCCTGAAGTCACTGACCATTAAACTGTGTTATGAGGTTCATTTCTTGTCAGGAGTCAAATGGAAAAGAGGAAGATCAGTTCTTGGTAAATTGAGTCTCTTAACCAGATTTAGTTCCAAAATTAAGTGAATGTACTTAAGATAGACATGAAAGACACAGCTGCTTTCCTCTTGAAGTTAACAGAGCTGAACCCACCCATTCATGGATACCCCTAATCAATCTGTCATCACTGTCACATAGGTGTGGTGTTATCCATTTTATAGTCTTTTTTTAAAGTATTGCTTCCTGATATAGGCACAAATTTGTGGGGTCAGTGGAGGGATCAGTTCTACTGCTGCTTTATTTTTTCAGTCCCAGAAAAAAGAAAAGTAAATTAATTTCAGCAGGGTTTGAACTCAGAATGTAAACAGTTCAAATTTTGTTGGGCTCAACTCTACCTTTTATCGTTCTGAAACTCATATTTTATTAAAAGATGAGAAATAATCTTTAATCAAATTATTTTATAGAATATACCATCAGACATCAAGTGTGATACTTTATATCTTCATAAAAATTCTACTTCTTCAGATTTCAACTTGTTCTGTTCTTCTAATTTTTCACAGCTGCAGAACCTGTTCAGATTTCTAATGAATCCCAGTTAATAATAATAAGTCCTGTATATTTTTGGCCCTTTAGAATCGCTCTAAATTTGATAAAATTGTTTTATTAAAATATCTCTTTATGTTACCATTGAAATAATTCAGTATTTTTTTTAAAGTTGTGGTTCCTGTAATTAAATAGGATTGGTAAGCCACATCAGTTGCCTATTTATATATCCTGTGCTTAGGAACACCTTTGTCATGTAAACTGTTAAGGATTTAAAAACTTTTTTTTTATGTCTCAGATTTCCTCTCTTTCTTGATAATATCCTCTTAACCACTCCTCAATTCAGATGGGTTTATCAGCAGCACAGCACTACCAAAGTAAACAGGTGTCTTACCTGATTTAGTCTTAATCTTCTCATATCCAAATGTTCTGAGTGGATTATTGTATATCTAGTCACCAAGTGCAAACAGTTCAATATGACTGATCTCAATAATATTCAAGCTTTTGATATTGAAGAGCTCAGTGCCATACCTCTAAGGAATATTCTAGTCACTGAAAATATGTCATGAATGAAATCCTAGTTGTTTTGGGTAACTTTCCTTTCCTTATGACAATAATATTGGCTCATCCTATAAATAATGTGGTTTTTTTTATACTTCTTTTATTTTTAAAAATTAAGATGAATAAAGTTATTTTTTAATGTAAAATACACTCTCCTTCGTTATCGTTTGGTTTGGATTTAAAAGCTCAAATTGGACTAGACCTTTCATACCTCACCAAACAGATAACAACACCTTACATGGGTGAGGACCTTCTTTAGACTGGGGTGCCAGTGTTTCTCCTTTCCCTACCCATTGTCTTCAGCGCTGTTACTTGCTCTTTTGTTTACCTGTCCCTTCTCGCTCGCCCTTCCCTCCCACCATGCCACTCATGTTATAAGTCTAATCAACCCCTTTACCAGCAAACAACAGGCAGCTGCCATCACTGTCTCTCTTCAGTTACTTCCTTCTTCACTATCATCTCATCCCTCTCACTCTGTTTCTCGCACCATACTCTTTCTTCTTTCACCCTCTCACCCTTGGCTTTCCTTCGGTCATCAACCTCTCTTCTTTTTACATTCTTTGTTATGTTGTGTTGATCAGAGACAGTATGGAGAAGTGATGTCTGTTTAGTCTTCCAGAAGACAAAGAAACCTCACTAGTGCTGGTGCCATGAGGAAACATATCCAGAAAATTCCAATAAGGCAGTCGGTGAATAAAGTGAGACAAAGAAAGTTTGAAAGGACTCTTTAGTCTTTTAGACTCAATGAGACCATTTCTAGTGCTGATGCCATGAGAAAATGCACTCAATACACCCTGCGAAGAGATAGGCGTTTGGAAGGATACAAGAAAGACATAATCCTGGATGTGTCAGTGTAGGAAGGAGCAGAAAAGATTTGAGTTGGTTTTGTGACACATCAAACTCATGATAGCATGGAAATTGAACATAAAAATGATGATGATGGTGATAATGACAATGACAATGATGGTGATGATGATGATGATGCCGCCACTGTTCAATGAGGATGATGATGATAATAACAGCAACAACAACATTTCACAAAAACACTTGTTAAAAATGCAAATACTCTGCACCGAACAGTCAAGAATAACATTGCTGAGTCATGGAACGAATGTCATGAGTCTTGTACTGGTGGAATAATTCTTAGTTAGACAAAACACCGAAACTAACAGATTCTCATAGAAAATAATTGACACTTGACACTAAGGGGTGACCCCATAACTTGACTGTTAACAAATACTTGTGGCCAAGCATCAGTCTGGAGGAAACAGAATGAGTGGCGTCATTCTTTCTGGTTGTCTTCTTAAACTAAACAATTACTAGAATCTGTGAAATATTTTCTGACACAAAATAAAGACTGGAAGCTTTTGAAAACCAATGAAGGTAGAAATAGATTTTGACTGTCATCATGCCAAATGAACTTGTCTAATTAATAGGGAAATGAAAATGAAAAAAAAAATCAATGATGTATATAAGATAATAACAAAACTATGCTAAAGTTTTGTCTCATATACACTCACTCACATGCGGTTACCACCTCCCCACAAACACTCATATGGACTTAATACATGTCCATATGTACATACGAATGAATGTATTTATGCATGTATGTATTTATACATGCATATGTTTACGTGTGTATATATATATATATATATATATATATATATATATATATATATATATATATATATATGTATATATATATATAGATATATATATATATATATAGGAGAGTATTGTAGTTTGCTTGAAGCATTTTGTATTGTTCAATAGTGCATTGTTGTACCATTCTAAACTTTTTATTCTTTATATATATATATCTGTAAATATATTTGGCTGATGTATCTGAGAAAGAGAAGGCAAAAGAGGTAGAAAGTAGAGGACAACTGTGTCTACAAGACAACCTGCTGTGAATCACAGAACGAATGTGGGGTGAGAGCAAGGTTGCAGGTTGGTGAATAGTCGTGGAGTATAAAATCACGAAGACTAAGAGACAGACCTGGCAGAAGAGAGAGAGAAGAAGAAGGCAAATATTGGGAGGTAACCAAGCAGTAGTGGTTATACATGTGTATATACAATAATGTATATGTGTATCTAGACAATAATATATTTTCATGTGTATTGAGAGATATGTAATGTTTCTGTTTACTCTCGTGAATCTCAATAGTTCAGAGGTTTTAGTTACTGTGCAGTGACACAGATCTGATAAGCTTTACCTAAACCTGGTTTTGCTGAATGTTATCGACAGCTCCACTTATTGTAACAATACACTGAAATAGAAGATTACAAAGAAGTGTCTGGACAGCCAATGCACTTTCTAGAAATAGCGGCCAATCTTCCTCAGTCCATACCATAATGTCTTAAAAAATGGATAAAAATGACTGAAAATAAGGTGGAATGGTCATGCTGGGATGCCCTTGGTCACAGATGTGCTTAATCAGGTATGACTTGGGCTTAAACAACAGCAATATGAATATTATTTACATTTGTCGGATATTTGTCCTCATCATGATTGTTGCTAAGACAACGTTTCGGCTGATATACTCTCCAGCCTTCATCAGGTGTTTTGGGGAAATTTCACATCTGGCTTCTCATTCCTAAGGTATTTTTTGATGTTGTTGTTATTATTATTATTATTCAGATCACTGCTTGGAATCAAACTCGGGTTAGTAGCCTGCGCTCTTAACCACTACACTACACCATATGCCCGTGGGCAAACAAGATGAGGACAAATATCCGTCAAATGTAAATAATGTACATAATTCCTCATCTCTTAAACATAGAACTGAACAGCAATATGAGTCAACCAGAGAGAACCTACAAAATCATTTCACCTACAACAAATATGAGCCAAGCCTCCTCCTTTATATTGTTTCTTATCGTTCTTTCATTCTTTTCAACTAAAGGTAGTGCTCCAGCATGGCCACAGTTAAATAATTGAAACAAGTAAAAGAATAAAAAACTATGCCATTTTAATACTGAGCAATGCCAGGTGTCTCTGCTTGTCTCAAATAAAAGCCATGTCAAACAGGATGTATATATATGTAATATATATGTATATGTATATATGTAATACATGCATATATTAATTTATATCTGCATAAAGAAGTGCTGAGCCCTAATAGTGAAGGGTATTTGTGGAAGGGGTGGACCCAAGAAGACTTGGGACAAAGTGGTGAGGAAAGATCTTTGGATGCTGGGCCTCACTGAAGAAATGACAAGGGACCAGGAGATGTGATGGTTTGCTGAACTTGAGAAGACGCATCAAACTAAGTAAAATCGCTGTCTTCTTTCAGGCTTGTCCTTTCAGGCTTGTCCTCTCAGGCGTCGGTGCCACTTAAAATGCACCTGTGGCTGGTGGCATGTAAAGAGCACCCAGCACATCCTGTCAAGAGGTTGGCATTAGGAAGGGCATCCAACCATAGAAGCCATGCCACAACAGACAGTTGGAGTCCAGACAGCTCCCTGCAAACCAGCTCCATGCCATACCGTCCAACCCATGTCAGCAAGGAGAGTGGACATTAAGTGATGCTGATGATGATGATGATGATGAGAGACCCTCTCAAATCTCAAAACTGTTAAGTCAATCAAGCAATATCAATCTACAGAATTACCATAAACCACCAACCCCCAAAATATGTTCAGCCTTCCATGCATAAAGGACAACTCAGAATAAGGAGACCTCGAGAGGCAAAAGATTCAACAAGCATATCAAACATACATCCCTATCATCAGCTGCCTGATGGATATCACTATGGTTTTGACAGCTGGGCAGCATCATTCAATCCAGCAGTGTCAACAGAGTTAAAAACATAAACATTGTCTGGGAATCAATAGACAAGTGGAAGGAGTGAAATATAATCTGTCCATTATGCCAACACCTTATTATTACAAATTCCAACATTGAATATAAACAAAATAGTGCTAACTTATAGCTACAAAACTAGAAATTAAATTAAAATTATTCTTTAACAAGAGAGGCCAGTGTGTGTGTGTGTGTGTGTGTGTGTGTGTGTGTGTGTGTGCACATGAAGGGTGGAGTGTCAACAGAACAGACTCTCCTAAAGATACCCAAGCACCAGTTGGTGGTGTAAACCTGCCATTCAGTTGATGTTATCATTTGATATCTTTATGTAATTTTACAAAGATTGGAAGAATAATTCTATTTGTTTGCAAAAGAGCCTGAAGAAAGTAAAAGACATCCTTGAAACCACCAGAAACAAATGAAGATTTCTGTGAGGCCCTTAGAGTCTAGTAAATCACAAAACATTAGAACTAACTTTTCTTTACAGTTTGATGTGAAGTTAAGTCTCTCCAAAGAGAATACAAAGAGATGCCATTTTGTAACAAATACACCCCCAGAGTAGAGATTTGGAGAAATCATGATCTGAATTTTGGGCATCAAATTATGTGCAACAAGTGTCATGATTCAGAGATAATTGGAAGTTAGATAAGCCTGCAGCTATTGTAATTTTCAAGGTTATTTTCAGATCAGACCAGTAAAAGTATGAAACTGTTTAACTTGTGAGTGTATTCTGTGACTGTTTAGAAGATCTTGTATTCCATTACATGGCTTCGTATATTTCAAAAACGTTAAACATCCATAAATTATTTGAAGTGATTTAACCATGACTGGCAAAATTTAGTTCAACTGTGATCAGATTAGGGGTAAAACACCATAGCATTAGAGGCACAACCAACTACTCTCATGTTGGTAGTGGTTCCATCATAAGACAGGTTGATGTTAGTGAAACTATGGAATCCTAAGTTAAGACATGTTGTTAGTGATTGGTTTAAATTAATATATAATAGAATCAATACGTGAAGTCTTCCAAAGTGGTCCATTCATAGTTGAAATGAAACTATTCAGGCAAATAAATAAATAAAATAAACCTTACAATGCTTGGAGAAACTCATCTCTCCACCAAAATTACTGAATGTCATTTACTTAGCAACCAACATAACATCTGTAAGACCACTTTTACTCTGGGCATTGTACAGCTTCCAAGCTATTCTGTCTTTCAAACTTGTGGTCCCTAACCCCAAAATTTCCATCAAATTTGCAGCATCCTTTTTCCTTCCATTTCACATCAAGGATGGTTCTGATAGTAGCAGCCTGATGAAAAAAAGACAACAACCTTCATCTTAGCTGCTAGCTCCACTCTTTCCATTGCCTGCCCCCATATCTTATTCCTTTCACCCTTTCAGCATTGTCTTCTATAATCACATGCCAAGTAGAAAATTACCCACAAGGCCACTGGACTTCACAATGTTCTTTCAAACTCTTTAATCTCTCTTTTTCTACAAAGATCTTTCCAGACCTTTGAAAGCAAACTCGTGTGTTTCATCCTCAAGAAAGACAACTTCTCTAACTCCCTATAAAACTCATCTCTAACATAATAAAAACAGCTTTTATCAATAATGTCAGGTGACATCATCAATAATGTCAGGTGACATCATCAATATCTGTCTGTATATTTTTCATTCTGAAGCTGAGGTACACTTAAGCCAAGTTTATTATGAACACAACCCGGAATAGGAGCCACACTTGATGGAAATTGAGGATCATAAAAAGATTTAAGAAGAGAAAGGACAAAACCCTTTGTAGGATTCTTTCTCTTCCCTTTACAACCACCAGTATAGTTTCCATAAAGCCATATCCCACCATTCCTAAGTCACCCACCAGTGACTCTGGTCTTGGAGAAATTTAGTAATGTTGTCAGCAGAAAAGCCTTCAACCATGTCCTGCCTGCAAATTGATCAAAACTGTTAGCTTGTACATTCCTTTGTTACTGGGAGGTTAGGGCCCTAGTGAAAACTTGAACTCCATTCTGGAACTTGGTTTTTTTTAGTATCACTAAGATACAGAATGATTCAGGGAGATTTTTTTTTACAGAGAAAAACAAAGGGGTTATTTTTATGAGATGGGGAAATATAGTAATCATGTTGTTGTTTAGTCCCAGGTGAACTTTGACGGAACAGTTGTAATTTTCAAAAATGTTTGTGGCCTTCTTTTTAAGGCTATCTAGGACTACACCATCTAAAGTGTCATTTCATTACTTAAGATATAAGAGTGTAATTTAAGGGAGAGTTGGCTACAGTTTCTTGCATGTGAAATGACCACATACAGTTTGAGTGAGGAACTCTGCTGAAATTCAAAGTTGAAAATTCTCTTCACTGATGAAAACTCCATCCTTTTATATATTTCTATATTTTATGGAAATGTTTTAAATTTCAAAATGAAAAATCTCGATTTACATATCTTGTCAATTAAAAATTCATTCATTTTGTCATCACTAACAAATCCCTGGCTTATAATTTGTCCTTAACTCTAAAAAGGTCCCCATTCTTGGTGACCCTTGTTCTCTGTTTTGTTGAAAACATTACAACTGGTATACCACAAGCTGTGACAATGTTAACACAAATAAATTAGTAATTAAAGAACTAACAAGATGGTCAACAACCTGAATATTAGTCAGATGTTATTAATAAAATGACATTGGCCTGATTTAAGTGAACAAGTACCAGTAATACAAGGTGTCTCTGTTATAAAGTTGTTTTTTCACTGTCAACCAGGAATGCTATTATTTCTCAAGTAACATTGTCATTTATGGAAGGAATTATATATTTTTTTCTGTTGTCTTTAGTTTATTTTCAAATTCTGTTCAAAGGCTGAAATATGATAAGCAGCTTCAGAATTAAGTAATTTCTTGTTTTCCACCTGTTACTGAGCTAAGATATCTGCAGACCTTAATGTAACTGTTCATGTTGTTACATAATTTATTAGAAAGATTTGGGTTACTTAATAAAAACCTGGCGATTAACTGTCACGTTGCTGACATATGTCTTCCTCGTGTGTCACTCTCACCAAATGCTTCAATGGCTGCTGATCTACAATAATGAACACCACTTACTGTTGTGCCTCCTTTGCTTACAAAACACTCCTTACCGTTCCACACCTATTAACTACTTTTTATACCTTCCAAAGCAGAATTCATTAAAACATTTTTCTTTTCTCATTTCACTTCTGTCGTCGTTTTCTAATCAGTTGTGAGGTGTAGACATTGACAAAGATCAGGTTATCATCCCATAATCAACATGCCATATTTGGATGTAAACATCATCACTGCCACTCTCATTGTTGCCATGGTCATTCTTATCATCATCATCAGAGCCATACGCAACATATTTAGTTTGAATGGGTCAGGTATAGAGCGTATTGCCACTCATGTACAAGTTCCAAGGTACCGAGATCTAATTTCACCTTTTCTTCCAGGCTTTCATCTTATTCTCTATTTATGTCCATAACAACTCTAAGATGCATCTTAGCACAGCCACCACAGCCCGGAAGCCCTAACGAACCCCAACCCCTGTTCCTTCAAAGACCAGAAGTCCAAACCAACACGGTAACCTCTCCTGCAAACAGCTGCAGATTTATTCAAATTATATTGTTGTAGATTAAAAATTAAAGGAGAGTTTCAGTAGGATACACATAAGAGGGGAAGAAGGATTGTTATTATTTTTCTGGTGGCTCAAAATCAAGTGCTGTACAAAACAACTCATCATCGTTGTTTAACATCCACTTTCCATGCAAGCATGGGTAACATTCTGAGTTCAAATCCTGCTGAAGTCATCTTGTCTTAATGAATTCAAGGAAAAAGAATTTTTCTGGTTATGTACCAGGGACAATTTCATCTAATCTCTTTAATCTCTCCATTTCTACAGAGATCTATCCTGACCTTTGGAACCATGCAAGTGCATCCCATCTGACACAAAGGAAACCTTTCTCACCCTCGCAACAGTTACCAAAGTGCATTCATTTCCAATATCTTTATGGAGACAATCATTAACAACAAAGTCTTCTAACACCATCACTCTCTCTCTCTCTCTCCCTCAAATGATCACCAGTAAAGTTTCTGCAAAGCCTGAATTGTCTGGGACTCTCCTTTGTCACCCATTACAGAGATTTGGTGGCAGTGATGTTCTGGAAGAGCTTTTTACCATGTCTGGCACAATAATCTCCAAATAAAAATGCTCGCTTATTAGCTCTACCCATCCCTCATCACAAGCAGAAACATCTTAGTAGCTAATTAAACTGTCCACCTGTGGTCTCTGCAAGACCAGTTTGGCCATTTGCAGCATCTGCAGGAATAATTTCACATTCTGAAATAGCAATTCCATAGAGAAGATACACAGCTGACACAAGAAAATAGTGTTGACTGCTGACTTGTAGTGTACTTGACATGGTTATAAGGTATTTGGCTATATGCCTGGTTGTATTTATAAGGTTTTGGACTATATTTGGTGGTGTTTTAATGAATATGTTAATGATTCATGGTGAGAGAACAGAAAGAAAACAAAAGTCAAAAAAAGGAGAGGATTTAAAGTTTATATTTTCACAACAAAATCGTTTTTACACAAGAATATCTGTGTTGTTTAAGCACTTTACATTGAAATAGTTTCTGCTTACCTTAATGTGTCTCTGGTTGATAACACAACTACTTCACAATGGAAATATTTGGAGTTGGAGGCAACAAAATTTACAGAATGCTCCAAATCACTCAAACACAGAGCCATACATCAATTGTATATACACATACACACACAATAAATACACATGTAAATAGGTTCAACCAAAAATACCCACACACAAACAAACACGGAACAAATGACATCTTTTGTCTTTGCAACATAAAAATTGTGTGAAAAAACAAGGTGACATTTAATTAAGAACTAACAATTAAATAGTCAGGATTACAACCAAAATTATATTGGCCGAGGCACATGTGAAATAATCAAATGTTAAAAATGAATCCAGAAAAAGCAAAATTGGTGTCAACATTTGTGTGAATATTGCAGCCCTGTTTAATAAAAGAGCTCCATTTATAAGATTAGAATTGATGTTAAGTGTGATACTAAATTGCAAGTGTGGCCGATATTGTCACAGTTTTAAGTAAAAAAAAAAAAAGATAAAAATTCGACAGAGCTAAAGTCTTTCTAAAAGTAAACCAACTTAGATTTAACTCTTAAAATGTTTCACTAAATCTTAAAATACTCTGCTAAAATTCTGGCAAAATTTCAAGGAGAAATTTTGTAAATAAGAAAATATCTGTAGTTATTTTTTTTCTTCATCTTTTAGTTAAGTATTTACTTTGAAAGACATTTTGAAGAAATTTTGTAGATGAAATGTAAAGATATTTGAATTTAAGAGGAAAACGTTTTTTAAGAGAACATCTTTTGCTGAATTATTTTTGATGTCAGTATTTCAATAAATGTAGATCTAGATCTGAATTGTTAGGTTGAAACTATAATAATCTCCACTTTTTATTTTCCTCTTTTTCATTCACTCAAATCAAATTAAACCATGAAATAAGCAGCAATTAGTAAATAACAGAATTAACTCTAAATAAAAAATAATTAAAGATAAGCTGAGAAATTGAAAGCTTGATTAGCTTAAAAAAAAAACCAACCAAAAAGCTAACATGTTTCTGAAATGTAAAAGAATTTGTGAATTAGTGTCTGGGGTTCGTTGGCAGAAGATGAAAATAAAATGAGAAAGAGTGGAAGAAAATGGAATCTAATCTGTGAATGGTTGGTGGAACATTTCTGAACACTGTTCTTTCCTCAGACCTTGAAAGCAGCAATCGTATTTATATATATATTTACATTGTCCAAAAATCTCCATCTACACCCCTCATTTTATATACACTAAAACTGCACTGGGATGAATTTATGCACAAAAGCATTGATTAATGTAATAATGCACAAATGAGTGAGTGGGAAGTGGTAACAAGGAGAAGAAACAGATGAAATGTTTATGTCAATATATACACTTCAGAATGTATGTTTATATATATGTATGTATATGTGTGAGTGTGTAATGGTGGTGAATTCACTAATGATATATATATATATATATATATATATATATACATACATACACATATATTTATACACACACACACGCATATATACATACATACATACACACACACACATGTGCGCATGTGTGTGTATATATATATATATATATATGCACATATACACACACACATACATACACAGACACATACACATATAAAAAGATTACACATACACACATTAATTAATTTAATAATGCATGAAGTGGTATTTGTTGTAGAATAATGTAAGTTAGTGGTATCTGTACAATAATTGTAGCAGAGTGCTGATATCAAATGACTGTAAGTCTTTGTTCCCATCAATGTGATGTTGTTAGCTAATATAATATATTTTATATATATATATATATATTTATGTATATATATACACGATGTAACAGTCATCTTATAACCAGCACCAAGATGACAGTTGGAGTTCGAAACCAGAACAGGTTAGAAAAAAAAACAACGAAACAAATCAATGAAGGCCAGCTGAATGAGGAATTAGGGCTGTTGTTCGGGAAAGACGTCCATTATATCCTGCGGCCATGAACTTGTCGCTGTTTAGTGAGAAATGACTGGCCCGAGTTATTGTGACTTAATTTCTCATCCACCGCTCGTCGCTGTAACTGCCGACTCTGGAACAGAATAAAGAGGGATATCATATGAGGGAAACCGTTTTTTCTTTCTATCTATGAATTCTTCAACACACTTACACAGAAAGTAATTAGGACAATGTACCAATGTAATTTTGCCTCTAAAAATGAAGAAACTCAATAAATTGTAGATTTAATGTGGAGGTTCTGTTTCTGTAACCTCACCCAGTCCAACCTGAGATCCAACTGTGTGGAACGGAAGCTTTCAATTTCCCCAATGCTGCCATCATTACCAGAGTAATTTTATATCTATTTTCTGTGCTGGCATGGGTTAGGTGGGCCATCATGGCCACAGCCACTTCTCACTGGGAACCACTGCTCTCACAGATGGTACTTGGGTGTGTCTCATTTTGGCTTGGTTTCGACAGCAGGATGGTCCATGCTGGCATGAGTTGGATGGTTCAACCAGGCTGATACACTGGAAGGCTGCACCAAACTCCTGCCTGATTTGGCCTGGTTTTCTACGGCTGGATGCCTTTCCTAACACCAACCACCCCGAGAGTGTAATGGGTGCTTTTACTTATTTCATTGACCCTGAAAGGATGGGAGGCAAAGCTGACCTCAGTGGAATTTGAACTCAGAATGTAAAGAGGGACAAAATGGAACAAAGCATTCTGCCCAACGTGCTAACGACTCTGCCAGCTCACAGCCTTAATAACGATAATAAACTAGTGGCCATTGGTAAATGTTATTAAAACATCAAGTGTCATTTCTCTCCAAGACAGACAAACTCATAGAAATCCCTTGAAATCAATCCAAATCAGAGATACAAGTTTGAAATAGGATGAAATATTTTATTTGCTGACACTTCTATTTTATTTGCAGAATATTTTAGTGAAATATCTCAACAAAACTCACCAGATTATACCATGCTGTTATAATTAACTTTTCTTCTTCCTCTCGCATAACTTTGCTCTTCTCATAATCTTTCTGTAAAATAGAATAATACGCATACATGTGTGTGTGTAGGGTGGTGGTGGTGGTGGTGCATGAGTACTTTCAGTTTTTAAACAACATTAATATAATCATTGAGAAAAGACAGATTTCAGGGGGGAAAGTAGTTGAGAGAGTATAGAGACAACAGACAGAACTTTACACAAACCAGCTGTGCTCAGTGTGGACATAAACTAGCTGTGGTCCCTGCCAACATAAACCAGCTGTGGTTAGACTCAGCATGGGTCCATTTAGATCAGAAAATAAATTAAGTTTGTTTGGCCAATGATCAAGCCTCAATATTATTATTCTCCTGTCAAAAATAGCAGCCAAATCTCCCTCAGTTTACATTCCTCTTGATTTAAATTGCACACAGTAGGGATAATGTAGTCCAAGTTATACTATGCCCCCAAAAACCTGAACAAAATACAAAACAATCAAAGGGTTTGTTTATTACTGATTTCTAAGACAGACACACAAGCTGATACGTTTTGCGTGAGGGAGTTGGTCAATTAAATAGCCCCCAATATTTGACTGGTATATATTGAATCCTTAGAAGAATGAAGGGGAAAAGCTGACCAAACACATACACCTGTGCATATATATATATATATATATATATATATATATATATATATACATACACACACACACATAGTTCATATGTATGTACATAAAATGTGACTATAGAAAAGTGGACAATAATGATATCATACACACCTATATATACATCCAGATATAATATAAACACAAGCACATTATACACCTGTATATATCCATACATGTACACACACACACACACACATGCACATCTGTTTATACATACTCACACACACATTTGTGTAAAATGTGTAATTTTTGTTATTGATAAAGGTTCAAACCTCTAAATGATCAATCAACTTCTGTTTCTCATCTAATTGGTTACGAAGTGCTTGAACTTCTGGGCCGGAAGCAGGATTTTGTTTGATGTCAAGGGATTTGAATACCTAAAAATTGGAAGGAAAAAAAATAAACAACACATAAAAAAAGGAGAATTTCATGATGAAACAAGAGAAGAATAGATGAGACATTAATACAACTTGAAGGCTAATTTGAAGCATAATAAGGCTGTATATTGGAATCGGTCAAATGTAGCGATCAAAAGGTTTTCTGAGTTGATAAGAATTCTTTAATTGAACAGCATCGAGAAATGTTTGGAATGATTAAGTAATGTGTAAAATCTAACCATAATTTTCATTACTCTGCATGTGTGTGTATGTGTGTGTGTGTGTGAGAGAGAGAGAGCATTGTTGCTTCTGTTGTCAGTTATATATAAGAAAAGTGATGAGCTCAGTTTTTGTTGTTTTTCCGCAGCCTGAGACGAAAGCTAAAAACACAAATTCTTCACAAAAGGGAAATGACCAAAGTCTTTTAGGAAGTCTGCTTTAGATTGGAGGGTGGAGAAAACAGAGTGAGATTAAGAGAATGTTTAATTGAAAGTGTTGTTGTCTGCTGTTTAACTAAAAGACAGGATTATTGTAAAGTTTCTATAAAACTTGATGAGAAGGACAAATGAGAAGAAAGAGAAAGAGAAAAAGAAAGCTCACAACATTTAACTTGCTACTTTGCCAGACAACATGAAGAGATTTAGAAATATCTTACAGCTTTAGCCTTTTGTAAGTAACGTCTGTACATCTCCTCCATCTTCTTCAGTTCATCATCTTTCTTATTCAGTTGTTCTTGAAGCCGATGGATTTGTTCAGCATCAAGAGAGCGTTGTCGATCCAATTCCTCGATCTGATGTTTCTTCTCCGACACTTCTGTCTCTACACTTTGTACCTGACGTTTCTGTTCTGATATGACCTTTTTCAATTCTGTGAGTTCAGTTGAGGTAACATCTGCAGTTGTTTGACTAACTTGAAGCTCTTCGAGAAGCGCTTGTTGTTCTAGATTCTTCTGCCTTGACAAACTACAGAAACCAAACGAAAATGTAGAAATGTCTTAAAATGATGTTCTAGAAATATTATCTTTAAATAACTAAACAGTGATAATTGCTCTATAAATAGATTTTCAGATTGAGTGTATGAGACTAGACATATACATCGGGTCTCTATTACTAGCTCAAATATATGTGTATGTGGTGCCAAACAGCAACATGTCCCCAGCAGAATGTTACTCCTTTGCTCATAGCTCTGTCTTGTTATTCTTTTCTACAAAAACTCAATAACTTTGCTTCAAGTCATTTTCTTGGACTCCTTCAACTGACATTGCTTGTAGCTTCATTTCGATCTCATTTTTCAAGAAAATAGAATTTCTTAAATTTGCTGCAATGAAATGTGATGTAATTAATTGAAGTTTTGGTTACCGTAAGTCAGCTTCAAGTTCATTTCGTTTAGAGTTGCTCTCGTCTAGCATCTTGCGAAGCATTTCCGATTGCTCATCATCCCCCGACTGAGAAGATTTCAAATCTCGATTCTCAATGGCAAGCCTCATCAACTTCTCCCTGGAATCAAACAACATCACAGAACCAATTCAAAATGTCAAAAGCAACAAAAGAGACCAACAGCATTTATTAGATTGAATTAAAATTTTTATGGACCTCCCTGTCGGTTGTCCACAGAAAAGGATAATAATTCACCTGAATTGCATGATATGGGAGTGAATTTTTCATGGCATAATCAGAAGAGAAAGGACGGTACTAATGGCCTATTTTTAAAGACTTTCTCATTGTTGGGAACAAAAGAGGATGTTATTCTGGGAGAAGGGAAACTTGCTTCGATTTCTTGCCACAAAGTGGACTTTGTTAAGAACATCTAAGGACCATGTGAGGGTGTTAAACTGAGTGACAACAGAGTGGAATTTATTAAAGGTAGCCAAGGACATGGTGGTGGTGGTGGTGTTAAACTTTGCAAAGAATTCTATCTCTCAAAAACTTCATTAACCAAATTCCACTCAAAAGGTTTTGGTGTATCCAAGACTATGGTAGCAGACACTTAATGTACAGTGGGATTGAACCCCAAAACACACTATTGCAAAGCAAACTTCTTAAGCACACAGCTAGAGCTCTCTACCTCCAGCCACCTGTGTTATGGCTGTTGCCCTTCATCACAAATTAAAGGTGAAGACGGAGAGAATTTAAAATCAGGTTAGAACGAATGGAAAGTTACTCACAGCAGATAAGCATTCCTATTGTCAAACATTCAGGTTCATTGAGTTTTCTAGAAAAAATGTCAAGCTGAAACCTATCAAATCATTATAATTAATTCTGAACCTTATTATTATAATGATACAGGCAAATGATAATTGTGTCTGTATGTCACTGTAGCTCATTGCTTAGTTCCAATCACACAAATGAAATTAAAAAACATCAAACATTAATAGTTAACATTCCACATACCTTTATATTCAACTTATTTATCTTCTTTATTTTCTACAAAATTTTTAATAATTTACACATAACCCACCCCGCTGCCATGAAAATCATAGATTTTCATTTAGAGTTTTGGCAGTGAAACCTGGGTAAATAAAAAATACAAAGGATCTAAAGTGTCGGCAGAAGAACAAGTCGGAGCAATTGGATGCGAACTATTAAATATACTTAGGTAAAAAAAAAAAAATCAAATTCTTTTGTTCCATTTTATATTTTACATACAAATACATAATTTTTCTCTCATTTATTTTTCAAATTCTTTTTACTTTTAAATTTTAAGAAATCTATCCTCATGACAATTTCATTCTAGAATGTTCAATCAAATATTTAGTTGCTTTTGCTTGTTTTTCTTTTGTATAAACAGGATTATTCTATAAGTTTGTGAGCAAGAGAGTTTGTTTACCCTGTCTTTTTTTTCTTCATTATTCCCTGTTAATCAGTATGAGTTAATTATACATAGACAGACTCTAAGAAGTCTGATGCTGCATGGTTGTGAGAGCTGGGTCCTAAATGTACAGGGTTTGCAAAAGGCTAAAAAGAAATACAGTGAGTGTATGCTCTACTTGGACATGGAACGGTTAGGGTAGAAATGAGCAGAGAGGGAAAACAGAATGAAGATGCCATGTGCAAGAAAAAAGACTGGATTAGAATGTGTACAGAATGTGTCGAGGAGGAAAACTGTAAATGATGTTGCACTTTTGATGTGAATGGAAGTTGCAGAAGAGGAAAACCTGGGATGAAGTTGTGAAAACTGATGTTGAAGTGGATGTGTTTCACTAAAAAGATGGAATCAATTGTTAACATTGAGTAGAGAAGAGTTGTCCACCATTTGTGCAGACAGGGCGAAAAAAGACAAATATCCCAAATGGTAGAGATAAAGGCTGGAGGCACTTTATATTATATATATATATATATATATATATATATACACACACACACACACATTGCCAAGGCTCTATCTTCTGCATTGCCCTTAAACTTTCTCATCTCTCTATCACTCTTCCCCTTTTCTTCCCATTTTCCATCTACTTTGCTGCTGCTGCTGCTGCTGGTGTAATTAAAGAGGACACTGGATCCCTCTCTCTCCTATTCACTCAATGACAGGATGTCACTGGAACACTTCTGTCCTCTCACCCTCATCATTCTACTTCTTTCACCCATCAAAAGCTATATGTAATAGGTGCATCCTTTGGCCTTGATGTAGGCATAACAACTTCTTTAGTGTTGGTGCGATGATAAAAAAAGCACTCGGTACTCAGATGGTTGATTATAGGAAGGACATCCATGGGGAGAGAGAGAGAGAGAGAGAGAGAGCTCTGAGCAGTTTAAAAGGCCAGTAACTGCTAATAACAACCAATTTCGATGATCTGTGATGATCTGTCCAATCCATGCCAGTATGGAAAAACAAACGTTTGATGTTTGTGCAACCATAAATATTATACAATATATTGTCAACTGACAAACAAAGCATCTCTCTTCTCTTTATTGTCCCACTTGGCTGCTTTTTTGTATGGAAACATGCAATAAATACAACAAAGTAGTACTCAATGGCATCTTGTTTGATTTAAATGTATTATTTTGTAGATCAATCAAAGAGCTTTTCATGGAATTGGAATCTTACATCTTTTCCCTATTTCTATTGCATCACAGACAAACCATGAAAATCTCAATTCATTTACAAAATTATAAAAGTATTTTTATGTTTTATCTTGGTTTCAATTGTTATTGTGTAGCTCTGTCTGTGGTGGTTTCTATTTAATATTGAATTGTTCAGTTTGTGCAGGAGAAATATCTAAGAGAGGGGAATTCTATGGGATCTAAGTTGGGGGATCAGTTGGAAACAGTGGAATGAAACTTGCCTAATATAAGTCCTGAGCAGCAACAGAAAAGTTGTGGGATTTGATAAAAAAAAGGAATCTAGACATGAATTTTAAGTTATGGCAGAAACTGAAATTTATCCAGAAAAATCACTGCTTAAACAGAAATAAATTTAAATAAGAAAGAAAACTGAATTGATGAAATTTTCTGAAAGAAGACGTACTTAATATTTAGAGGAATTGAGAGCATTTCAGTCTCTGTAAAGAGAGAACCGACAAATTTTTCTTGATGTTCCAAACTGGTCAGGGTCTGTAAAGTACAGCTTCTTTCTTGATCTTCTTCAATAACTTCTTTCATAGCATCCCGTTCGTTCTCCAATTTCTGAAAAATAAAACATTTTCAACAAAATATTACCCTTTTTTTTTTGTGGCAGATTAAATAAGCCTCAGACACTGATTTGTTGGGACAGAGATGGGTGTGGGGTGTGGGGGGGTTACGACTGTCATTTGTATTATTGTCAGATACTTTTGTCAAGGAGGACATTTCCAATGTCTTATATATATATATTTCAGGACATGGTTCCATTTACCTGGCTCTTCCCAATGTTTCAATAACATCTTCAGCTGTTTTTATACCTTCACATCTCAACAGATGAATCTAAGTGATTCCAAAGATATGAGCAGAGAAACAACAACATCTGCCGTAAACTAAGTCCACCATGCTGACCTTTGCTATGGCCACTGCCAGAATCTACTGGTAAATGATCCACACGAGAGAGAGAGAGAGAGAGAGAGAGAGAGAGAGAGAGAGAGAGAGAGAGAGAGAGAGAGAGAGAGAGAGGGAGAGAGAGAGAGAGAGGGGGAGAGAGAGAGAGGGAGGGAGAGAGAGAGAGAGAGAGAGAGAGAGAGAGAGAGAGAGAGAAAGAGAGAGAGAGAGAGAGAGAGGCATGAGCAATCTTTTTCAAGAAGAGGGCCACATGAAAAACAGCTCATCATTAAGCGTCCTGCACTGCTCAAAGTCATTTTTTGGTTTGACCATTCAGAAAACCCCCCACACTGTAGTTTGTCTGGCAGCTCTAAGTGTTTGATCAATTTACTAAAAGTAGTAGTCAAATCCTCTCCCTCAAATCACATCTCACACATTGGATAATGTATTCCTAGATACCCTTACAAAGACAAGATAACCAAGGCTGAAAAGTCAATATTGATCACACAGAAACAGACTGGACAATGGAAACATGTCCAGACAGTCACATTAAACCCCATAGGATGGACTACTACATGTAGCGTATTCAATATGATCCTCTGCTAAATGAATACATGTCTTGACCAACAGACCCACGGGGGCAGAATTTGGTTGAATCGCATATAATACGAGCCAAAGACCACTGCTCTCTCACAGATGACATACAACAAGAATTTTTAATTGAGTTATCCACTCGTTATAATTGAGAAATAATAAGAAACATATAACTACCTCTTTTTCTTTTTGGAGATTAGTTAATTTATTTTTAGCCATTCGGTAATCCACTTCATTTTTATCAGCTCTCTGGGTTTGGTATGCAAGGTCATTCTCAAGTTTGGTTATCTGACTCACCATCAAATCCAGTTGAGACTTCTGCTGGGTGAACTTGCGCAATTCCTGCATTTAGCAGAATAAGTAGAATGAAAGAATAATTTTTATGAAACCACAGAGAGGAGAGAGAGAGAGAGAGAGAGGGAGAGTATGAACATTTTCTTGAAGAAACATTTTGTAAAAGTTGAAAATTTAAAAATTTAAAAGCTGAAATCATGAAATTCCGCTTTTAAAACCCAACCATTTCATACCAAATATTCATATCAGCGCCAATCGCCGATCAACCATTTCTGCTTGTTATTCCATTTACCATTCCAAATATCTAAACAATGTCTTTCTTTTGTCTCAGAGATAACCCAGTTCTTGTGAAGGTCTTCTTCCTGCTGGCCAGATTAACACCTTTACCTCTGGATGAGTCCCCAACAAGCATTTCTGCCCCACCAGGATGTATCTGTGTACATGTGTGTGTGTGCGTGTGTGTGTGTGTCTGCCCCCAATGGATTTGTTATATGTTTCATATTACATATAAAACAATATAAATTCCAAAATATGTAAAAAATCAACATTCCACAGTAACTTTAGCCATAACCTCGACATCAATGTCAGCCAATCAGAAAAGAGGACAAACAAATGTTAATCAGAGAGGTCACAGGTCATCATAGAACTGTCACTGTCATCCAATGAGAAAACTGCTCAGACAATTGTCATGTTTTACTGATGTAAACAAAACACAACCCAGTTACAAGTGTAGGACTATTTGAGGTTTGTTCTGTATTGCAGCTAAACCTCTGTAATACGTCCACAAAAGCTGTACAAGAAACCGAGGGTAACATGTCACAACAGCATGGTTTCACACTAAAGTCTGGCATATTTGGTGTGCCAGAAAATTGCTAAGTCTGTGTATCAGAGCAGTGCTGACTATGGTTGCTAAACAACAACCATAAAAATAATTATCAAATTCTTCACTGGAGATATGCTAAGGTTTGGCATCAATGAAGATATGCTAATGCTTTTCAGTAATAAAATGGTTTGGTTCTTAAGAATGAAACTTTTGGAATTTTGCCACCATATCATACCAGTAATTCCACATCAATCACACTGTAGTTTTTTACTGAAGAACCACACCAAACATCACATGAAATCTTTACAAATGTTGTTTCCTAGAACTTTCTTTAATTTACTAAACTTCGATTCTTTATTTTCCATATCAAATCTGCCATTTTCATTCATTTTCTTTAAGAAACAATCCACAAGTTTTACGCCATGACCTTCCCTCTCTATATGACAACATAAAGAAAGAGCTACACTTTTAAGTAAGACACACAATATTTTCCACTCTTCAATATCTCAGTCTTGCTGAGAGTTAATCTATTTAAACCTTCATTAACTATTAATTAATAATTATTTTTACAATATACCAACCGTTTCCATAGAAATTTTTTCTTCAATATGTTTGTTATTACTTTCGTGTAGTTCATTCACTTTATTTCTTAGTTCACCCATTTCCTCTGCAATAATAATAATAATAATAATAATAATAATAATAATAAATCCTAGCAAATATATTGAGGAATCAATAAAGTAAGGTGCCTACAGTTGAATTTGAACTGATGACAACATTAGATGAATTGATTGGAAGGAAACTAGAAAGAAATGTTGGTTGAGGAGAAACAGTTTATAAACAGGAAAAACCATATCTTACCAAGTTTTCTTTTATAGGACTGAATTAATGTTTCATTTCTTGCCTGAAATAATATTTTAAAGAGAAATCTAATTAGATATAATGTAGGTTAGAGAGAGAGAGAGAGATGTAAAAATAGAAGTGGGGCAATTTGAAGCTGTGTCACTGTCCACGTCCCAGCGGTGGTGGGGCAGGGACGAAAAGGTTTAACACAAGAACAACAAGTGAAATAAAATAAAATTAAAAAAAAAGAATTTAACAGGTTTTGTGTCTTAAGTAATTAAAATGGTTATTCCATGATGGAAGTACTTCTTCAGTTTTAACATATAATCTCAGGTCAAGTCACTGAGAAGACAACAGCACTGAAACACACACACACACACACAAAGCAACCGAAATGTGGTCTTTGAAAGTGAGAATCATTGAGGAAAAAGTAGGATTAAAAAAGACAAAAACTCGAGATTAAAAAATTCAGAATTAGATTTCAATTCTCAATTTAAGATTCTCTTAATTAATGAAATCTCCACTAAACGATGAGTATCACATTAATACTTCCCTTGTTCTTCTACAAAATGTACAATTTCCGGTTTTATTGACTAATAACCAAACAGCTTTCCATAAATCCCATCAGTTTCTCTCCTGTCTATCAAATGAGGCACAAACCCCTTCACACTCACTGATGGAACTCCTGCCCACCAAACCCACTCAGAAGACTTTGGTTGGCTTGAGGCTATAGTAAAAGACATTTGTCCAAAGTGCTGTGCAGTGGGACTGAACCTGAGACCATGTGATTAGGAAGCAAGCTTCTTAGTCAAGCAGTCACTCTAGAAACAACACCACTTCATCCTTTCATCCTACACAAATATCCACTTGGATTTGGTTTTTATTCCTATTTTCTTGAAGCAACAAGTTTCTGATAAATAATCAAATGTCAATATATGTTAATATATTTAATTGAAACATTTGTTTATTACACATATAATTACTGAGTAAAACAAAATACTAACTGAAAAGTAACAAAAGAAACCATAATGGAATAATTAGATTAATTAGAAAGAAAATCAAAGTCTTACTTGTTGTGAAGCTAAGTATCGAAGTTCATCAACTTCATCTTTTAATGATCTTGCTTCGTCTGCTTGTTGATTGAGTTCTATATTCTGGATAACGAGAACAAATGATCAGTAATTACTTAATTATAACAATGAAATTATCTTGAATTAAATAGTCATTAGGAAATATATATTACATGGTTTAATTCATTTTATTTAAGCAATTACTTTGATATTTTAAATGAAGTTGAAGAATGGTGGTCCCAGTAGTATTGGCAGGTAATTTTACAGAGATCATAGGAATCCAAAGTAGATAATTACACAAAAAGAATTCAATAAAAGATGGAAAAATAACCTTTTGTTGGAGGTCTCGAAACTCTTCAGTCATTATATCAAGGCGAGCAATGCAATTATCTCTGGCTGTTAACGAGAGAAAAAGAAGAGAAAATATTTTGGAAATTATAATTCAAGGCTGAAATAATATGAAATTTAAAAAGTCCTGGTCTGTTCTCAAAAATAATTGATAAATATCCCAGAAGTAACTAAGTATTTTAAAGTTGTTGCTGGGTACCTTTAGTAGTGAGTAACATTTTAGAAACTTCCTCATTAACTCAAATATATATGTATATACATACATATATATATATATATATGTATGTATATAGTCTTCTGTAATAAACTTTGGTGAGTGTGTGCATATTTATTTACTGAAGAAAGGAGGGAAAATATGGAGCTTATTGAGGAAATCTTACCAGATTCCAGTTTAAGAACTTCTTCTTGTAGACGTTCAGTTTGTCGCTGTAACTGTTGACAGCGCCGGCCAGCTGGAGTTCTGCAAATATTTAAAAGAAATCAGATTTTACACTCTATCATTAACACTTTTCTACAAAAAAAACCACAGAATGTGTTCTTGAATCAGTATTTGGAAGTTTAGTCTTTAAAATCCTTTTACTTCTGACATCATCATCATTCAGCAGTTAACTCCAACAATGAAGAACCCGCTACCAGAATAACTCTTTTAATTTTACTATTTCACATCCATTATTCAGGTTTGTTTACCTGTAACGGTTTATTGGTGGTGGGGAATTGCCTTCACAGTTGTGTAACTTCCCAACTTTATAAGCATTCCACCATGAAATAAACTGGAGCTAGAAGAGCTATGTGCCTTGCTCTGCACTACAACACAATGACTGTAGGAAATAGTTTTTAATTCAAGGTCAGCAGTGCAGTACCTTCACCAAACAGTCATTGTACATGTTTACTTTTGCATGTGAATGTCTATAACTAAATGGTATGCCTGTCTCTATATTTTGTATATATACATATTTGTGTGTTTATATTTGCTTTTATGTACACACACACACACATTTAAATATCACAGTTTGTAAATGGAAGCCATGGAAAACATTTGACAGATAATGAAGGGCATGTCCCTGAAAGATTGTGAAGCTTGAAACTTGAGTCATGGGAAAAAGAGGTCATCTTGAATTTTTTCTGTGGATTTATTTGGCAACAAGAAAAAAAAAAAGGTAGCATTCCCAAATCACCACAAGAAAGATTATTGTTGTGGTGCCTGTTGTGGTGTATAAAAAATAATGAAGGCTAATGGTCAATTGTGAGACAGTGTCATCCAATCTATGAACACTAAATGGACAGGAAATAAGGTTGACCAACTGCATGGAAGTCTCTGTTGTAGACTTGAGAGCAAAAGACATCTATTTTCTAAATTATGGAGAAGCTAAAAGAATAGGGAACTTTCTGGTTAATTGGCAGACAATAAAGAATTATTTAAAACCCTACTGAACATTGATTCAGTTAGAAATTTCCTTCTGGGATTAGAAATAAAGCTTACCCAGGATCATCAAGATTTTCTGCTTGGTTCAAACGTTCTGATAATCTGTCGACTTCAGAAGACAGTGTGATTTTCTCATCTTGCAAAGAAGTCATCTAACAAACAAAAAAAAATATGTCTATCAATGAATAATGACGACAACAACAACAACAACAACACTTCCTCTTTTGCTAAATTCAAATAAAGAATTTTCATCTGGCTGTTACATGAAAAATGACACCAGATAATAAAATCTGCTTCAAGTTAGAAAAACAAAATTGCAATCTTATGTAAAGTGATTTATAGATTTCATTTTAGCAGCTTAAGTGGTTAATGGTTTAAATGGTTAATTAGCTTTTTGTTTCTAAATAATATAACTAGTTAGACATTCTAAAAATTTACATTTAACTTACATTTTTCAAGTTTACAACAAATTTTATATCAATTATCCAGATTTTAAAAACAAATTTACAAAATGATTCCTCAAGAGTTTATGAAATGTTAAACCAATGTTCTTGGTTTGACTATTAAAGAAACGTGGCTGATATTTCTTAATGCTTAGAGATGTGTGTGTGTGTGTGTGTGTGTGTGTGTGTGTGTGACAAACATTAATCCAACTAACTTGTTCGTCCAAGAAGTGGCAACGTTTCGTTAATTCTTCGTTGGCTTCTTTGACATTTCGCAGTTCATCAAGTGTACGTCTTAGCTGAAGAAATAAAAGGTTAATGAGTAGGAAATAATTAGTAATTTAATAACAATAATTATATATCAAATGGACAATAAAACAAGTAATTATTTTATGGTTAATACAACAACAACGTGATTATTCATTATATCATTAAAACTAAATTATAAAGATTAAAAATAGCCAAATAAAATTTATTAAATGCTAGATAATGTTATTGTCAAGCAGAACAACTTGTTCAATATTATTTAATCAATAAAACTGACAAAGGGAAACTTCTGGGATAGTTTCATAACACTATCTCATATTCTAGCGAAATATTTGCAAGGAAAAACTCAAACATATTTATATTTTTTCTCAATTTTATGATAGAAATATTTTCTATCAACCTCAACAACATCATTATGATGGTTATTACTGTTGCAGGATATCACCTATGGTTCTCAGAATTATCTCAGTTCAAAAAGGCTCACATGTACACACACACACACACACATCTGCACAGGGCTGGATGCCCGTCATATCCCTGACTTCACAGCATGGGCCAACAGCACTAAAAAGGTTGACTATGGCTGGGTTAAAGACTCCACTCTATCCTGAATCAATTCTATTTTTCAGCGATAAATGGGTGATGTTCCTCGACAAATATCTGGAATTTCCCATCAGTTTCCCTTCCTCCCAGTATTTTAAATTAGGAATTACAACTAATACAACAGCAACCCAGATACCTTTAAGCTACGCCTAAATTTATAAATACTACCTGTCTCTTTTCTCCTCCACAATCCACCAAAGCAAAGCTCAGAGTAGATACATTTGAAAAGTTGAGCAGTGCTTACTCACAAAATACACAAACTTCTTTTCCAAAAGTTTGTGACATTCAGTTTTCTAAAAAATGTTAATAACGTTTAAGAAACTCTTCCTTTAAATATTGTGACTGTATCAAGCATTTTTCGCAAAACCCCTGATATATATATATATATATACAGAGAGGGAGAGAGAATGATTTTCTTGCAGAAGTATCTACACATTAATTTCTACCATACTTCATAATCACTCTCTGCAGTCCATCTATTTGAGTAGAAATGCTAGAAGCAGTAAATTCCAGGGAAAGTAGAGAAGGTTTGCAATGGCAAATACATGTACGAACACATATTTACTTCACATTTCCAGATAAGTCCTAAAAGTGGAATAAGTGTGTCATGAAGAAGACAAGACGTCTGCTGTGTTGACGACTCAACTGAGCCGTCTCACTTTGAGGATCTGTGCTGCTAGCACTCGTAGTAGGTGACACTTGAGCCAACTTACAAGAATCCAGAATAAATTCAAAAAGACAAACCTGATCATCTGCACGTCCAAGTTGGTAAGATCCATCAACATTGTCTTCAGGATCAAAATTCTAAAAATGATACAGTTTCATATTCATTATAATCAAATTTCCAAAAGGGTGGTGGTGGTGGTGGTGGTGGTGGTGTGTGTGTGTGTGTGTGTGTGTGTGTGTGTGTGTGTGTGTGTGTGTATAGAATTTTATTTAGAAACAAAGAAAAACAGCATTTGCAACAACTACGACAACAACAATAATGATAATAATAATATTAATAAATATTATTCAAACTTGAAAATGTATAGAAAGGGTTCCAATGAAACCAAATTTCTAGAAATGAAATATTGGTGATGCCAGGCTGAATTTACTGATGAACTGATGAATTTATTCTTGGTTAAATTCCAAAATAGAATTGAGTGGAATTGCTAAACTAAATCTTCCAGGTTTACAGAACAGAATATTGACATTTGAGAAGAGTTTTAACTGTTTTGGCACAAGCATATCTGGAACTGATGCTTCCATGAGATAAAAATCTGATTTAAAATGCCCACAAAATGAAACGTTTTATAATGTTAGGTAAAGACTTTTTGTTAAATCTCAAATATCAACTTGATACGCACACAAATATATATACATAAATGTATATATGTATTATTAACTACTACGACATTTTCACAAGGTAGAATACTCCTGGAAAAAGCTGTTATTCTGCAAGTGAATACTGAAGATGTTTCTCTTTTTTCTTGATTCTTTAACTACAAACATTTCACGAAGGAAAAGAAGAAAATTCACATTTCATGTTCCCTAACTGTAATTAATTTAATCATTAATTTTAATGGAATGTCTAATCAATAAGTTACAGTTTATATTCATGCTGACAATTTCTGAAAAGAATGAAATATTGCTATGCATGACTGCCACCAACTAGGAACTGTAAGGACTTTGTAATAAGTAAAGACAAAAATTGAATATGTGAATTCTAATCTCACTTCATGTTGTGAAGGGATGATTATCTCCCTTTTATTAATTGCTATCACTAGAGGGAACCACATGTATATATGTATTAATAAATGGAATTTTCCTTTTTTTCTCTTGAGGCTCCAGATTCTTGATGACTTTGAAAATGGATTAAAACAGAATTGGTATATTTTGTTAGGAAAGGGCTACATCTGGCAATGTTATGTCTGCCAACATAAATGTGTATTTAAATGTATTTCCATCAAAATTGAACAAACAATTGTTTTTTGATAGATTCTTTGGAAATAATGACATTAACTGACATCTCAAGATCATTTCTAAAAAATGGTGTGTTGGCAGATATTATGATTACAATGCAAATAAATACCAAACAAAAGGATTAGAGACAGTGGTACATACATGTGTATGGACATATGAGTGTGTGTATATATTTATGTCGATATGCACACACACACACACACATTTATACTGGGAGTAGGTTAATTAATAAAATAGTAGCAGAAAACAAAAAACACCAACATACATGTGGACATTCAACATACATGTAAATATTCAAATACAGGTATCATTCTTTGTAAAAAGAGGTAAAGCGTGAATTAGAAAAAAAAAGAAAAAGTCATGTTCCTGAACATGCAGGCTTCTAGATTTACCATTTACCAAAAGAACTTTGAAGTTTAAAGAAAATTCTTTTTTTAACTTTGTAAAGAAATATTTTACATTTTGTAGCAGAGACAGAGACAAAAAAAAAAACAACAAACAAACCCAAAAACACTTGTTCCTTCTGCAGGAATAAGTTACCATCTTTGGACTGTTGAACAATTTCAGAACCAGAAAATAAACTACCCACATTTTACAGAGCCTTTGACCAGAAACCCATCATTAAATGCTGCCGACCTTCACCTATTTCCAAGCAAAGTAATATTTCCCCAAAGCCACAGGTTTTCTATACAGAAGCCTTCATTTTCCATCTACTTAATCCACTCACAAGGCTTTGGTTTGCTCAGTGCTACAGAGTAGAAGACATCTGCTCAAGGTGCTACACAGTTGGACAAACCAGAAAAAAAAAAAAGATACAAACACAAATACACCCACGCACCCACCCTAAAAGTCAGAAGATATGAGAGGTGAATATACATTTATTTAACTGCATGATGTTTTGCAACCTTCTTCATGTAGAACTAATTTCAGTATGGAAGAAATTATGCGTACGTGCTTGTATGCAAGCTCAGTATTATACAATAAAATTGTATATTCCCAAATCCATGCAAATAAAGAAAGCAAGGTCATCAGGGTTACACCAAGGTCTCAACCCTTGCATTGATTTGCAAATGTACAATTCTATTGCATAATGCTAAGCATGCATCTTAATGCAAACATAAAAGCATAATTTCTTCCACACTGGAATTAATACTGCATGAAGAAAGTTGCAAAGCAGTCGTAATCCCAAGGATGTCAAATGGTTAAATAAATATATTCATCTCTCGTGCTGCCTGACTTTTTATGAATTATATACTCCTCATGAAACAATTTCATCAATCGGATCTTCTGGATTTCAGCTGCAGGGACACTCTGCATTACACTTCCCTGTATTGGATTACTATGTGGCCTGATAGCCGAGTCCATTAGAGGAGCTTTCTGTTATATCGACACGATTCTCAGAATTCATTTCTTATACTTATGCATATATGTGTGAGGAAGAGTGTGTGTAAATCATTTTAGCTTGCATGAAGTGCAAATACATCATGCAAGCTAAAATGATTTACACACACTCTTTAAAAAAAAATGAGAATAAAGCAATGGTTGATTGCAAACATTCATGCAATTTTAGAGGCAAAAATTATAAACTTTCAGCAACATCTTCAAGCAAAAGTATTTAGTTTCCAGAATCAAACACTTCTGCTGGAACTGAATAGCAGGAAAAAAAGTGTTCAAGAACTGCAATATAAAATAAAAAGTAAAAAAAAAAAAAGGCGGGGGGAATGACCCACAAAATATTGGTTACAAATAAAAAAAAAGCTAACAAAAATGATGAACATGAAGTAACAAAATTGGAAACAAAAAGACAAAACAAAAACCACCAGCTGAGCAAAAATTAAGTAAAAATGAGCAAAAATTGAAATAAAATTGGATAAAAAATAAAAAATTGAAATAAAATTGGATACAAATTGAAAAAGAAGTTGAAGAACCTGAGAGTAATACTTGGAAAGCTGTGAAAGGGAAAAAAAATGATTCTCTGATGATTCTAGAGAGTTTGTCAAAGTTATTACATATCAAAAAGGAGAAGGGGTTAGACATGAAGGCATGCTGGGTTTCAACAACTGGGGAGACACATAAGAAGAATTCAGTGAATTAGAAATGAATTTTCAGTGAGATGAGTTTAATATTTGAAATGGGAAAAAGAAAAAAAAATATTGAGGAATGGGGAATAATAAAAATACTAATGGTGTTTTAATTCTAATCCAATTGTTGATTATATCAACGAGAAGTGCCAGACAGTTTGGATTGGTTGTGACTACCTGGAGAAAATAGAAAGACTCTTCTATGAAGAACATTAATAGATTGTTCTGTCAATGATTTTTTGTAAACAACTTGCAGATGCAAGTGCTACCAGTTAAAAGCTCTGCAAGTTTATGGAGTCATCAGGAGAGAATGCACTCAACAGGATCATTGCACACTGACTACCAATCACTGAAATGAGTCCCTGCTTGCTAGATCAACTGGTTATTAAGTTTTGCTCAATATTCTTCTAACCATTGCTCAACATCACTTTCTAACCAAATCCAGTGGCTTGCCTTCTCCACTGTAGTTTAGAGAAAATTGTCAATGAAGAATCAAAATTAATCCGTATTTAAAAGGAAGTCTTTAAGAAAAATTGCTCATTGGAGGAAATAATAGAATGGTTATTTCAGTATTTGGAAAAGAAAAAAGAAAAAAAAAAGGTTCAATTAACAGTAGAAAGCAGAGGTGAAAATATTTTAAGGACTTCTTAGTGATGCAATGTAGGTTTTCTTAAAAACGAGAGGATTTAAACAGTTATATATATATATATATATATATATATACATATATATATATATGTATATATATATATATATATGTATATGTATATATATATATATATATATATATATATATATATATATGTATATGTATATATATATATATATATATATATATATATATATGTATATGTATATATATATATATATATATATATATGTATATGTATATATATATATATATATATATATATGTATATGTATATATATATATATATATATATATATATATATATATATGTATATATATATATATATATATATATATATATATATATATATATATATGGGGGTGGGGAGGGGGGGGGAAGCAAAACTTTTGTTAATGTGTTTACTCAACGAAAAACACTTGCAAGTTAAGTCAAACATTTAAAAAGTTTGCTGAAAAGTAAGGACGAGGGAAGAAAACCAGTTGTGATATTGGGAAATTTGTTGTACAAAATAGGTTTGATTGAGTGTTTTTGGTGTTGTTAACTCATTAGAAGACAATAAAGGGTTTAAGATTGCAACACTGCAGAAGTAATTTCAATTATGATTGGAGTGGTGAGCAATGAAGTGAAAAGGAAGGTAAATGAAGGAGAGAGAGAGAGAGAGAGAGAGAGAGAGAGAGAGAGAGAGAGAGAGAGAGAGAGAGAGAGAGAGAGAGAGAGAGGGAGGGAGGGAGGGAGGGAGGGAGAGAGGGAGGGAGGGAGAGAGAGAGAGAGAGAGAGAGAGAGAGAGATTTTAAGAATAATTTAAGATAAAGCATTTTTAAAAGACACAAACAATTGCAAATAAATGGTAATAATGAAATGTACTTACATCACTAATTGCTGAGAAACTATCATTCATACTGGAGGTACCATCTTCATTAACAACCTAATTACAGAAACCAAATGAATGAGGATCAATAAAAGATGCAGTCATATCATGAATAGGAATATTTAATACATGGAATCAATAATTCTGTATGATGCTGCTTAGCACAGAAAGTCGACGACCAGACTGTAAACAATTGTACCACAGTGTACATAACTGTATCGTTTTCTACCAAATTGTACCATACCCTAACCCTCACTGATGTGGTTTTAACATTAAAAAAACTTCAGGTTATTTCTATACATAATACAAATTGAAGCTGACTTTATCTTGTGTGTATGTGTGTGTGTGTGTATCATACTATGAAGGGCAGTAGTGCCACACAATGGATAACTTGGAACACGACACCCTGTCAACCCATGCATTGTGTGTGTGCTTGTGCACATGAATGCTTGTCTGTGTCTCTGTTAACTGAAATTGAGATATTTTCCCCTGATATCTTAAATAATTAAACTATTATTCTTTTTGACTCTGATAAAAAAATATCCCATCTTCTCCAATGAAACTCACCTGTGGGGCTTGTACCCTCCAAAATGTTAAAATTGAATAATTAGATTTCAATGAAGAACATAAAACTATCTTCACATTGCCAGGTAAATTTAATAAATTAACAATCATTTGGAGAAAGAAAGAGATTCTTTTAAAACCAGGTTTTCAGTAAATAAGATACTTAAACTTCAATTGAAGTTCAGCACTTTACATTCAGGCTGATGCATCAACCATGTCAGTGTCGTTAGTCTCAGAGAACCTGCAAAAAAGTCACATACATCAGCCATATTAATCTCTTTAGTCTAGGAGGACCTCTAAAGGTCATGGCTACCATTTGTCCGCCCCTGTCACTTGAGTTTTCAGGATGGCATACAATTACTGCCCATTTGAATTGAAAGGATTTGTAATAATAATAAAAAAAGGTTTACCTCTTTTAGGAGTTGCATAACCACTTGTTGTACAGATTCCTCCATTTCCATAATTTGGTGTATGTGTGTATTTTCTTCACAATACATTGCACACACAAGAATCAGCTGCAGGAAAGAAACCAATTCTTTCATGCTGCTAGTTTCAGCTAAACGAGAAAGACAGAAATTATGTACTTGGCATTCATTAACAATTGAACAATTAAACTGAAATTCATAATTGTTAGTTAACATTTAGTTAAGAATCATCAATCAGGAAGCTCATAGATAGCCAATTACTGCCCATATAACAAAATTTTTATAAACACTTTTCTAAGATTTGAATAATTTTAGAATTTCTAGCAATAAAATAGCACCAAAAGTCTTGGAATTATTTGACAAATACAACTAAACAAAACTACCAAATCCTTCTTCTCACAGACGTTCCACTGAAACCTGTATCCCACTTGGAAGGAAGCAACCTAAACTCTAACTGTCTTAACCTCACTTAATTAACCCTTGTTTAGCCCTAGGTCTGCCTAGATCTAAGACATTCCACCCATAACCATCACATCGGTATCTATGACTAGATTATCTCACCTGTCCTGTTTTTTATGATTGCAGCATGTGATTTGAGGGAAATTTGGCTGCTATTTCTACCAGGTCGAGAAACCATGTAGAAGCTTTCTCAGCAGAAGATAGGGGTAGGTTTAGACATATAGGAAGACAATAAAAATATTAAAATAAGAGATTTTGTAGAATTATGGAACTACAATATTTGTCCTAAATATTTTTGTAGAAACAATTACATCTTGGGAGAACCATTCTAACCATTTTAAAACACACACACACAAAAAAAAAAACATTGTTAAATTCTTGAGTTTAAAGTGAGTTTAAGTCACAGTTTTTGTCTTATTAAATAGTTAAAATGAATCTTCTATAACGGAGTTACTTCAACACACACATACTCAAATCAAGTCAGTAGTTAAACAAGTATAACCGCTAAATCTTGATAAAATTTTGTCTTACAACATTTTCAATGAAATTTTACAGCACAATAACGAAAGAAAATGAAATAAAGAAAATATTTCTTACCAATAGCGTTAATATCTGGCAGGGGAAATCCTCTGTTACGTAAATTTGGTAACTGGAAAGAGAAGGACAGCGATAGTTAGTAATTTGTGATTTAAGGGGAGATATTTAATTATAACGAGTGTTAATATAATGTAATGAAGCCAACATATTTTATTTAGAATTACTTTTACAGTCAAGAGGTGGAAAGAGACTCACTTCAGACTGACGTCAAGTGAAGCTGGACAAGGCGAAGGGGAGACAACCCAAAATTTTAATTACACAAGAATTGAAGAAATGAAAACATTAGCAGAATGACTATCTTAATCTGATCTTTAATGGAAGTAGCAGACATTTTTCAATTCTATTAGAGCTCAAAAGCAAAGTATAATCTTTGTTGTCAATGTTTACCAAGTCCAGAGATTGAAAAATCACTGTGCTGATGATAAAAAGGTTAAGTCGTATACAGTATCTCTTGATAATATCAGAAAGTATAAAACCATACATTTCATTACAATATATACATATGAACCAGTATAGAAGCTTTTATGAGGTCATTCAATATACTAGAAATAGGAGCCATACCTCTTCAAAATCATACACATATTACAATATCATACACATTCAAAAGCCAACATCAGAATTTGTACATAATTGCTTAGCATGCAAGAAACAGAATTCAAATCTCCCTAAAAACAACATCCTACCATCAAGAAAATAGGAAGGACATACTGAAAAAATGTATTCATAAACATCCCTTAAAAGATAGGGTTAGTCCTGGTTGGAACATCTTTCTTTCAAGGTCTGCTCATTGATGGCTGACCTAGGGTTAAGCAAAAGAAATTCTACAATTTGTAGAAATAATGAAGGACAGAATGAAAAACATTTCTTCAAAGAATATTTTACATAGAACTGTACAAATACACCCTATAAAACTGTACAATTATTCATATAAAACTACAGTTATTCCATATAAAACTGTGCAGATATTCATATTAAACTCTAAGGTTATTCCATATAAAACTGTGCAGATATTCATATTAAACTCTAAGGTTATTCCATATATTTGATATTAGATAAAACTACATCATTTTTTACAAATTCTATTTATAATGAGTTGACATGGAAGTCCCTATGTGGCTACTTGACTTGCTAGAAATAGCAGACAAGTCTTTAACTGCTGTCTTGAAAAAAAAAGTATGATAGTCCTTGATACACTATGTCACAAACAAAAGACAAGATGGTCACGGATGGAACGTCTTCAATTACAGGTCAAAGTCAGTCGGCAGAGTTGCCCTAGGGGTAAATAACTTCTAGTTCTATTGAAATGGTAAATATCAGAATATTTCTGACCACTCAGGTCATTTGACATAAAACAACAGTAGAAGGTAAGAACAGAATAAATGTTGTTAAAATGTGTGAAATAATTACTTACACTGGAAAAAAACTCTTGGACTCTGCTCAGAATCTTTTGTAAATTTGCTGCCTGAAAAGTTAAACAGAAAATATTAACACAGGTATCAGCTGAGGTTAAAAAGTTTGCCTCACAACTTCACAGATTTGGGTGAATGTTTCTTGGGAGTGGAATTTGGCAGAAGCATAAAATACAAATCCTAAAGTAAAAACAATCCCTAATTTAGCATAATTTACCTTATAAGTATTTTTCATGTAACTAGAATCCCACTCAAAGGTTTAACCTTTTTGACAATGTCTCCTTCTTTCTGATTAAAGGTTAGACATTCAGGAATGACATCAAACTGATAGGTCTTCCTTCGTTTTAATATTTATAAAAACCAGGGTGGTGCACCAGCAGAACTGTTGGTGCATTGGGCCAAATGCCTAGCAGCATTTCATCAAACGTTTGGTTACTGAGTTCAAATTCTGCCAAGGGTGATTTTGCCTTTCGTCCTTTCAGGGTCGATAAAATTAGTTGAACACTGGGGTTGATGTAATCATCTTACTCCCACCCCTCATATTGCTGGCCTTGTGCCGAAATTTGAAATCAATATTTATATAAACCTGTAGTGTATATAGGATTATAATGGACCCTTCCACTGAGATTGATGTAGGAGCATCCAGTTGTTCAATCAACAGAACTCATTGAATTAACAACATGCAAAGTAGCTGAGTATCCCACAGACACATTTATTCTCAATGGAATCCCAGAGTAGAATCGGTGTGACAGTGTAACAAGGAGTAGCATTGAATTAGAGGGAGAGTCCATCTGACAGGCTTCTACACACTGCTTTGGACTGCCCCAAAGCTAGGGTAAAACACCATGCCTAAGTTGTCATGAAGTTGGATTGAACCTAGCATGGCTTGGTTGGGAAGCAAACTTCTTAACTTGGCTACGCCTGCAAGCATTGTATGTGTGTGTGTGTGTGTGTACAGAGATAACTGTACAGCAGCAATTGTAGTAGTAGTAGTAGTGATGGTGACAGTAGTTGTATATAGTAGTGGTGGTAGTTGGAAGGGGTAGAAATAGTGATGGTGGTAGCGCAAGAAGTGGTGGTAAAAGAAGAAAGCTGAATGCAAAGTAAATAAAAAAAGAATAAAAAAGTGAAAAGTTACCCGTTGTTTTCTATTGTTTCCTGGATCCGAATACATGGACATCAGCCACTGGCCATGGAAGAATTTGGGGTCACTAGGGGAGAAAAACAGAGAGAGAGAGAGAGAGAGGGAAACATTCAGATAACCTGGATGATTTAATCTATATATACATATATATATATATATATATACACATACAACACTAGTATAAACAGAAATCTTAATAATACTACCACGTTTATCAACACGTGTAATTCCAAAATATGTAGAGTAGTTTCTACACTTGTTGCCTCTGTGTGTGTGTGTGTGTGTGCGCGTGCGTGTGTGTGTGTGTGTGTGCATTCTACACGATTTGATCTTGGGAAGAAATTCACTAGCTTCATTACTATTAAGTTTGGTCATGGGTGGCAAGTCTAAAATGTAAATTCATTAAAAAGTGAATGGGGCTGAAGGAAGAAAGCAGCGGGAAATAATTCTGTTTTGGAACAACTGTGAACTTGCTTCAGTCTTATGAAACCTCATCTGTGTTCCGAGCTGACTGAGAGACATGCTCTAACAAGCAGTCAACAGTCTCCCAAGATGACTGGCAAAATGTTTGGTTCAGTCAGAAAATCCTCAAACTGACAGCTGGATATTATTTAAGGGACATATATAATAATTACACGGAGTCTTAACAATGAATTGGGCAGACAAATACACAATGAAACCTTCAGGACTTACACATATACGAGATAGTACCACTAGGTACCATACACACACACATTACTATATAGAATAGGGGAGGACTTTAGCACCACTGGGCACTGTAGATATTGCACAGAGTAACCTCAGGTGAAACTGTCATCTATTCTGAGGGGGAGGACAAAATACACGGCAGTGGGAGTAGTGGGAGTAGCTTTTCTGATGTCCAAAGCTGCTGAATCGGCACTCATGGGATGGAAACTGGTGAATGAGAGAATCATCACAGCCAGATTTTTATTCCAGAGTCATTAAACTAACAGTCATCCACGTGTATGCACCCACAACGGATGCAGAGGATGAGGTGAAAGACACCATCTGTGAACAGCTGCAAACTGTAGTCGAGAATGTGCACAAACAGGATGTGGTTATAATGGCTGGAGATATGAATGCCAAGGTTGGAGCCAATAATAAGGAGAATGAGAGAATAATGGGTAAACATGGAATAGGAATCATCAACAGAGATGGCGAAAGGCTCCTAGAATTCTGCAGGATGAATGATCTCATCTTTACTGGAACTATATTCCCACACAAGGACATTCACAAAAACACCTGGACCTCTCCAGATAAAAAAGAACAACAAATCAAATTGACCAGACACACTCATCAAATGTAAAAGACACCCGGGCCATGAGAAGTGCTGATGTTGCAAGGGATCATCAGCTTGTAAGGTCACAAGTGAAGTTCGAAACTTCGAAATGTTTGAATTTGCCCAAAATCTGACTTGCATCTGGTGTCATCTCACTCATATTGGGCATCAGTGTTCTGGGGTATGGCAAGGTCTTCAGTGGTCCAATCGGTTAGTGCTGTCTCCAGTTCCTGGGCCACAGCTGCTTTGGCCATCCTGTGGAGTATCTCACTAACGAGGGTGTAGCTGAAGGAGACTGAGGAGGAAAGACAGGCAAACAGAGCCAGGCCCAATGGGGAGCAGAGACCAAGGCCACCAAAGTGGACAGGCTGTTTAGCCTGTTGCCAGTTGGCACTGTCAAAACTAACATTGTAGATCAGCTCAGCACAGTGCCAGGGGGTGTTATCAATATCAACGAGGTAGTCTCTGAGAGGGTGACATGGTGCACTGCATAGCAAAGAAAAAAAAAAAAAGGGAGCTTGGGTAGCACAAAACATTTCCTCAAGAGGAAGAGCACAGGTGAATGTCAGTAAGGCACAAGCTGTCAGTCATCCTGGACAAGACCACAAGCTTGGTCTTCAGGAACTCCATTATGGCTTTCAGGAGAATTGGGGGAGCCAAGAATGCAGATGGCATCCTTTGGTGTCAGCTGAGCCCCTGTCAAGACAGACTGGGTGCTGAATAGGACATCCTGAAATTCAACCTCACCATAGCTCACATTTATCACCTCCAACTTGGACAGGATTGTCTCAAGCCTGAGAAGCTTTAGGGCTGGGATAACCTGCTGAAGATCCCGGAGTCGCATCATCCAGGTACTAGACATTGAAGGATGACTAGACTGACTAGCCAATATCAACAACAGACAATGTGAAAAGGAGCAGACCAACAGGACCACCATATGGGACACCTGGGAAAGAAGTGGTCCTGCTGTCAGCAGCTATGACTGAGCTGAGATGGATGTCAGTGGGTGTAATGAGGGAGTAGATCTTAGACATATCTTCAGGACAAGGTCATGCCTAATGCTGTTGAAGGCATTCCTGAAATCCCGCTTCAGTAGGAAGCAAGGTGATGAGGGAGATATGTGCTGTGTGTAGTGTCTGGCAGCATGGGCAGCAAATAAACCTCATATCAGAATGGGAATCAAACAACAACAAAGACTTCCTATGATCAAATAAGCTTGTCAAGGTTAATTATTGGGGAGGATTAAATTAGCAAGTTGTTAATCAGATCAACAAAGGCTAAAACATTTTCATATATAATGACATTCTTCTTGTTAATTGATTAGTCTATCAGCAATTTGTTAATTAGAAGTGGATTTTGTTGTTGTTGGTTACTCCTTGTTCAGGTCTGATTGAACAAACTTAAGATCAAAGGTGGGATCCAACCATGACTTTCTCCCTATTTTATGAGGTCTGCATGTAAGATAACATTATCTAATAAGTCCTTTCTTGTTTACAATAATGCCATGTGATTTGAAATAGATTTGACTGCTATTTCTAGTGACCACATACAGGCTCTATGGTCTACTTTGTATATAATGTTGGCCATGATAACAAGATTGTATTTTAATATGTGTTGATGACAAAATACTAGGCTGTCTACCATTATTAGTTTAATTAATTACTGATGAACTAATCAGTGTATTTTGGATAATGGATTAACACATATCAGCAATGATGACTCGAATTTGTGGTTATGCTCTATCGCACATCAAAATTGTTTGCTTTCCTTTAAACAGATGCTGGATTGGTAACGATTCTAGGCTCTACCACCTTCTTTCAAAATGTCTTTCATAAAAATAAAACAGAATAATATTGAAATACGATTTTGTTGTATGCCTCCACATACATCCATGGTGGAAGTGGATTTATGAGAGGCAAACCACTTCCTAAACCCATTTCATCTCACAATTGGGTCCCCCACCATGCTGATGTCATCTCATATAGCTCCTAAGGTCTGCAAGGGTCTCACAAGTCAACCCATCCACTCACAGGGCACAGCCAGGCCATCTGGACATTGGAATTTGTGATTCTGCAGGCTGACATCCATTCTCTCTCAGACAGTTATCATTACATCATCATCACCATAAAAGTAAATTGAAATGACATAAAATAATTAATTATATCCAGTAATTATGGTTTCTAATATAGGACACAGGATCATAAACTGAATGAAAGGGATGGGCAAGTTGAATAAATTGACTCAGTACTTCACTGGTCATTTATTTTACTGACCCCAGAAGAATGAAAGTTAAAGTTGACCTCAAAGGGTGTACCATAAGGCGTTTTCTCTGAAGTTGTAACAATTCTGCCATAATTACACGTGAACACATGACCATCTTTCATTAAACAATTTTAATTAGCACCAAGAAAACTATTGTAATTGTCATCGTTATTTTAGTATTTTCTCTATGCTAAGTGGAACTTACTGCACACGAGTGTCACTCAGCTGAGTGAATGGTGAAAACAAAAACAAAGAGTGGAACTTACATTTTATTTAAGATTTGCGACATGGCAATTCCCGTGCTTAATTCTTCCGTGTTGTGGTATGGAGCTTCAATATTGAACGTGTCAAGCTGAGGAGGAGACAAAATATTCAAGGATTAAAAAGAAAATAACAAAAATCTCCAAGGCATGCCGGCATGGGATGCAGGACGTAAAATGATGATGATGATGATACACATCCATGTTTATGCAGACAATCAAGCTTGGCATAGTCTTCTGATTTGCCAGCACCTGTCAAACTGTCCAACCCATGCCAGTATGGTAAATGGATGTTAAATGATGACTGCGATCACACACACATTATTATCCTCAATTTATGCCAGTTGTTTCTTCTTCTTCTTCTTCTTCTTTCCATGCTGGCCTCCCCTGGTCTTTTCTAGTCACTCTGTCACGGTCCATATGTTATCCAGTTCACACAACAGCAACAACAGAGAGAAACATTCACACAAGCACATGTATAGAGCTCACCCTAACAATGAATTTTGAACAGTTTATGTCCATCAAATTCATTCACAAGGTATTAATTGGTTCAGGGCTATAGTAGAAGACACTTAGACAAGGCGCTGTGCAGGGGGATCGAACCTGAAACCACAGGAGCCATGCCTGTCTGTTTACTCATCTCATTTTTTTCCCCCTCTGCTGACATATCTACTGAGTTCTCCCAAAGGCACAAAACGTCAACATTTTTTTTCAAGGAGAGAGGGCAGAGTCAATTAAAATTACTTTTGGTTCCTGACATATTTATTCAGACCTATATTGCATGGTGAGTTTTACAAGTGACTGTTCTTTGCTAGCACAAATGCTGTTCCCATCACAAAGCACTCCATTGTTAGCTATTTATTCTTAAGCTAAATATAACAAACAATTGAAGGAAACAATACAATTATTTGAATGTCATAACTATATGTCATAGTTATATGTACATAAACCTATGAAAGCCAGAAATTCCTCACGGGTAAAGACAGATTTAATAACTCCTTCACCACACTGACTATTTCCAATTCCTACTTTTTAAAGTTTAAAATAGTTTTTCCTTGTAATGTAATCTCATACTAAAAAGATTAAAATGTCTGCATCTTAAAAATGTCACATGACTTGGAAAAAAAAAAGAGATTATTTTAGAATGAAACTAATGTATATTTTACAAACAGAGATTTATAAAACATGAACTTTAACCAGGTGTATCACCAAGTTGAGAATTTAAACATTTTTAAGGGGAGGTGTGAGAGGAGAAAAAAATTAAAATTTATGGGGGGAAAAAAAAACTAAAAAAACACAAACTATTTGATGACGTGTGCAAATGGTTACATTTCTCACAACTAGGAACAAACTGGACAATAAAAAACCATCACCATCATCATCATTATAATCTTATATCCAGATTTTAGCGACGAGAGAAGTTAGATAGATTATCAGTCCAAGTGAATTGTTATCCAGAGTCACAGTCCTCAGCCACAATTTAACCTCGATCCAGCAGACTTAGGACTGATCCTCTTCTGCACATAGTCATCGTTTTGTCTGTTTTTTTTTCAGACATAATATAAAATATATCCTTCATTTTATTTTTTAAAGCTAGTAATGTGTGATCTAAAAGAGATTCAGCTTGTGTTTCTAGCAGTTTATAGAGACAGCCTCCTCTATAAGTTCCTTGTTGATAGATTCATGGACTATATCTTGTATAAAGGACAAAATGCCAAAATTCTTCAAGGTTGTTAATACTAATAATAGATTATCAACAGATTAGTGCTGCCACAAACTGCTGCATTCATGACTAAGTGAAACATATGTTTAGTTAAACACACTTCAATGTCCAATAAAAGTGGGTCACTTTCAATTCTTTCCCCGCTTCTCAAAACCAGTTTTCGCTCTCAAATAACAACGGCTGTTTCATTTACTTAAGGTTATTAATGTTTCTGGGAAATATAAATGAACATCACAACTTCTCAATTCATCCTCAATAACAAGGAGACATCTTCTAAGTGGTTGCTTGACTTCGTAAAAATAGCAACCAAATCCCCCTCAAACCACACCCTACTATCTTAATATAGGACATTTTGGATGATGTACTCCAAGATATACTATGTTAAAAAAAATGGAACAATCAAACTATGGAATGCCTGTGATCATTGTAAATCAACATAACCAGGGTAGATCATTGGGTTAAACGATAACATCTGAGTCTTATTTGTAAGAAATCATACTTAAATTTCATCTTCTAATCATCATCATCATCATCATCATCATTTAATGTCTGTTGTCCATGCTGGCATGGGTTGGACAGTTTGACCAGAGATGGCAAGCTGGGGAGATGCACCAGGCTTCAGTCTGATTTGGCATGGTTTCTATGGCTGGATGCCCTTCCTAATGCCAACCATTTTACAGTGACACAGAATACCTATCACTTTCTATCTCTCTACAAGTAAATTAATGGATAGTTTTCGCTTCTCTCTCTCATAAATATTAATCTTTATAATTGATTATAAATATAGAAACAATAAAAAGAGTTGAAGAAACCAAGTGGGATTTCTGACATTTTAAAGAAAATCTGTTGGAACAGGAAAAACATTTTTCTTTTAAAAAAAAAAAAACTGTTTATTCTCTTTGATGATGGTCTTTGACCAAAACAATACAATCTTCATCTCCATCCAGCATAACAAATTTATTCCAATTTCTAAACTTTGGTTCTAAAAATACAATTGTCCAAAAACAGTCTTAATGACAGATCTGTCTGGTGGATGAGGAGTGACTTGGGACAACAACACAATGGAGTGATCATAGGTGTTTTTGGTGTGCTAGAGATGGTCCAGGGCTGAACAAGAGAGGATGGTCATGGCTCTAACACACTTGGTCTGGGTGGATTGGGGCTGACCTGGTGCTAAACAACAATGATAAGACAGAATGGTCATATCATAAATCTGTTTAGTAGATAGACCTGGCATTTGTCAACATAGACAAAATACACAGAACTTTTCCAATTCCAAACTGTTACCATTGACGTTTAGTCTGATATCTGTGGGGAGAATGTCAGTATGGAAGCACAAAGGTTTGGGTAAATGGTCTCGTGTAAGGTTTATTAGAAGGACAGGAATTGTGGTAGTGGTGGTGGTAGTGGTGGTAAAGAGAAGATAGAGCATTTTAATGTACCAGTGGCTGTAATGTTGGTCAGTGAAGGTTTGCCTGAATATAACAGTGTGAATGAGAGAAAAGGAAAGAGAGAGAGAGATGACTGTACTAGTCTCTGTAGTGTGTTGGTCAGTGCTGATTTGTTTGTAAATATAACAGGGGAGAGAGAGAGAGAGAGAGAGAGAGAGAGAGAGAGAGAGAGAGAGAAGGCACAGTGTTTGCGTAGTGTTATGTTGGTCAGTGAAGGTTTACCTATTTTGGTGATGTGTAATAGCTTCACTGTCTCAGAGAAGTGGGTAAACATTCTAATGTAGGTTATACTTGTGGCTTACGAAGAGTAAATAACTCTTCACAGCTGAAGAACAACTTGACTTTTCAGATGCTCAACCGGATACAGATGTGTGCTTTCTTCTATTCAGTTTATTGTAATTTTCTGTCCCTTTAGCAAATAATTATTTCTATGTTATTACTTTAACCAAGACATGGTAAAATTTCAAAATCTTGAATCTGTTCTAGTTGCAAACTTGTGAAGTTCTTGGATTGATTCCTCACCATTTAATGTCAGTCCAACCCATGCTGACATGGGTTGAATGGTTTGACAGGAGCTGGCAAGGTCGGAAGCTGCACCAGGCTCCAACTGTCTGTTTTGGCATGGTTTTTATAGTGGGATGTCCTTCTTGATGTCAACCACTTTATAGAGTGGACTGGGTGCTTTTTATGGGGCACAAGCACTGGTGAGGTCTGTCTTTTTTTTAATTCTAAAATTAAAACAAAGTTCTTTACTGGACACTTCCCTCATTGGTTGTGAATTCAAAGAATAATGATAAAAGACAGACTAATAAGTCCTTCATCTTGTTTATTCCAAAGTTTGTGCTTTTAACTCTGGTTCTACTGATATATGGTATGACCAACATACTCAGCAGAGCTTGCAGTTCCAATTAGCCGAAAATTCTGTTAATCTTCATTTCTATGTCAATAAATGTAAATCACTGCCATCATGATAATACAACCAAACACTGATGTACCCCCTCCACCTACCCTTACACTCCTCTACCTCCTCCATATAAATATTTCTTTCTTTATTGCCCACAGGGGTCTAAACATAGAGGGGGCAAACAAGGACAGGCAAAGGGATTAAGTCAATTACATTAACCCCAGTGCATAACTGGTATTTATTTAATCGACCCCTAAAGGATGAAAGGCAAAGTCGACCTTGGCAGAATTTGAACTCAGAACGTAATGGCAGTCAAAATACTGCAAAGCATTTTGCCCAGCATTCTAACGATTCTGCTAGCTCGCCATCCTCCATATAAATTATTGATGTCTTACTATATGATAATGTTCTCATTAAGAATTCATGTTAATCCTGATCCTCGCCTAAAAAACAAAACAAAATACTAATCTTCTTCTTGCTGCTGCTGCTGCTGTTGTCTACCAGTTATACCTCCACACCCATTTCTGATGGTTTAGGACAGCTTCCTCCTCCTCCTGATGGCCAATCCTGCTGAAACAAGCTTCTCTCTCTTCCTGAGGCAGGAATTAGACCATCATTTATTTATAACTTCAGCCTATGTTTTGCTCTAATTCTTCCATCATCACTGCAACAACAGCAACAACAGCAACAATAACCAATCATGATAGAACAACAGTCAAACGCAACCAGAGGGAGATTATTTAATGGCATTGCATGTGTGTGATCAAAGCCGTTGGCACAATGCCTCTATGCTATAATGATTCGGAAGAGCCACTCTCAGAAATGATTTGTCCTTAATCTAACATTAAACCATAACATCACTTTAAAACAAAACCCAAACAAACAAGGTGCTGGCTTACTGTAAATGTCATTGTTGTTCTTAATGTTGTTGCTGTCATAGGAAGATGTGTTCTATGAGAAATAGAGAATTGAAGGGTTTAGAGATGGAATTATAATCTGCAGAGAAGAATGACACAAATACTATAATATCAGAGGTAAGATGATCAAAATAAGATTATATAAAACTAGCTTAAATAGCCAGACTCCATGCAGACTTTTAGCCTAGATTCATTAGTGGAGCTGGGCTAATTGGGCTTGTGGATCAAAACATGACTATAATGACTACATGCCCTGGTGGTGTTTGATCAGAGGTTAGAGGCAGATGAGAATTTATTCTGGAGTGCAATCATTCCCAGTCCCTAAGTTGAATTACAACTGTAGGCCAGTTTGTCCCAAGGTTCTTATCTTGACGCAAAATTAATGAAATGAATGTCTCAGATTTTTTTCTTCAGGAAAAAGTTGAAAGAGAAATTGAAGAAACAGTAGAATTTTACAAAAAAGAATGGCTGCAACTATAAGAAATGCAAGATCTGGGAGCTTCTTATGTGAATAGGAAGTGGTAAAAGGGGGGGCTCTATATTCAAGGGCTATAGTAGAAGACCCGTTATGCAAAATGCTACACAATGAAACCAAATGCAAGACCATATGTTTGGGAAGCAAGCCTCTTAACCACACACACATGGTAAGGCTACGATCAGAGTATTAAATCTATTTCACAAGGTTTCTACATACCCCACCCCCATCCTCCCTTGTTTTCAACAATGTTGCTACAGAAAGAGAGATTTGAGATCTCAGTCCAGCACCAAACTGTGTCTCCTCCACATTGGGGCATGGCTGTGTGTGCGAAAGTAATTATAGTTATATAAGAATATATATATATATATATATATATATATATATATATATCATCATCATCATCATCATCATCATCATCATCATCGTTTAACGTCCGCTTTCCATGCTAGCATGGGTTGGACGATTTGACTGAGGACTGGTGAAACCGGATGGCAACACCAGGCTCCAGTCTGATTTGGCAGAGTTTCTACAGCTGGATGCCCTTCCTAACGCCAACCACTCAGAGAGTGTAGTGGGTGCTTTTACGTATATATATATATATATATTATATATATATACAACTAAACACTGTAGGTAGGACCTCCCAACATGCTAATTGTGATGCTGGGGATGGTGGTGGTGGTGGAGTTGCTTAACCTATGGGGAATGTAAGAGTGATTTTAGGGAGCAAGAAATAATAATTTTACTTCAAAATCTAAAATCTAAACAAAAGTCCCTGGTTCTTGAATTTTGGTTCTGCAATGATAAGCAGAGACATGGATGGTTGTAACAGGTTGCTTTCTGATGTAGTAGGGAATGGTTTGAGAGAGTTTAGCTGCTACTTTTGAAAAAATCAAACGACCCTGCAGAGCAGGGGTCTCCAAAGTGGTCGATGGGACTATTCAAGGGAGTCGATGGTCTAAAAAGTTTGGGGACCCCAGCTGTAGAGGTTCCGTCACTGGTTCATTAGAGATCCCAAGGTTTTAAGGTGGAGTGCAAACAGAAACACATGATGAGTCATTGATTCAGATTAAAGAATGAAAGAGGAAAATGTGGAGGAACCGTTGGAGCTCCAGTTGAGCTCTGATTGTGCAGAAAAGCCATAGGGTGTGTGATTTGGGTGGGGGGGAGATACCCTGCTATTTCTAGCAGGGCACCCCCTAGCATTGACTTGAAGGTTTCTGGTCTTCAATTAACAAAAACAAAGCAAACCAAATCTAATGGTTGTTTAGCCCTAGATCAATCCTGATCAAGCAGACCTATGGTTACATATATTTCAGCAACGACTGTCTCATGTCCTTCGTATTTTTAAGATAGTAAAGCATCATGTAAGGGATTTTGGCTGGTATTTTTAATAGGTCCATTGGCTCCTCTGTTACCTCAAGAAAATGTAACTAGGGTGCAGTGAAAGGGTCAGTCTACAGCATCAGATGATTTTCTAGGAGAGAGAGAGAGAGGGGGGAGGTTCTAATAAACATCCCTGTATATATGAACGAGACTAAAATATTTCTTATAAAGCAAGAAATATATATTGACATATTTCAATAAAAGTCTGTTAATAATAAATTGGATAATTTTTGTTTTTGCTGAAATAATTCATGTGTAAATCTTTTTCTCCAACCATGTCCCATAAATATAATAACTTATTGATGAGTCTTAAGAACAGAGAACCTTGTGTTGCCATGGTATGTCACTTCTATAGTCTTTCTCTCTCTCTTCTACATATTATGGCAAATCGACTCTCTCCATTCCTCTCTCTACAAACTTTAAATGTTTGACGAAGAATTTAGGTGACTGACTGACGCACACACACACACACAGAGTTTTGATTAGTCTTGATTCTGAGAAAAGTATACGAATGTAGAAGAAAACTAAGCAAGTGGAAAGTCGACTGAAAAGTATTTTTGACAGATGTACAATTTTAGAGAGGTAAACGAAGTCGACGCTTTATATAAGTGGACGAAGGGACGTTGATTAGCTGCTGGTCAACCCTCAGTAGAGGCATGATCAAAACATTCCAGCCATGACCATCCTCTCTTGGATCACATCATGTAGTCGAGTGTGATGTGAGGGCGATTAGCATCACAAGGAAATGATTAAGAAAATGAAACAGTAAACGACTTGATGATATTCCTTAAAATTACCGTTATTTGAAACAAAAAGCGTATTAATCACTGATTGATGACATGAAGAGGCACTTCAAAATATTTTAGTTAACAGAAGGGATTTAATACGAGAAGTGTTTTAATAAAACATTATATAAGAGCAAGTTATTTCCTCAAACCATCAAAAAAGCGCCAGCACCACCAAAGAGAAATGTCATCATACAAACAACACAGAAATTCTATTTATAGCTGCCACAATTAAATAAATATGGAATTTTATCGAAAACAAAACGAAGATTCAGTAAATATTTGTCTATGAGAGAATCGTCTGTTGAAATGCCACGTTCTTGGAGTTGTATTGATGACAACCCACGAGAAATATTGGACTTGGTGAAAGATCTGTCAAGATATGCGAAAATCAAACCCAATAACAGCAGATTCTATGAAATGGCAAAATTATATCTAATCTATCTATCTATCTATCTGTCTATCCATCTATCCGTCTATCTATTTATCTATCAACCTATCTATCTTTATATACGATTACGAGAATTACCATTTATTAGGGTAGGTCATAATTAACAGCTAATTCGTAGAACAGTGAAATATTCAAAGAGAAAATAGTTCCAAAAATGGTAATTTGGATCAATGGTAAGACACTAATATGATTGAGTGTTTATAAAGTAAATCTAACGTTTGTGTGCCTTAAAACTATGTACACAGTTGCTAGGAAGACTAATAATGGGTGGTACTTTGATGTTTCTAGAGACAAGATTTGACGATCTATGGACAAGATTTATCAAAAAGACAGTAATTAAGAGAATAACATTGCTTTAAATTTAGTTTCTATGAAATGACAGATTCTGAATTTGAGTATTTTAAAAGAATGTCAATCTAATTTAATTCTAGATGAATAGATCAAGAAAGAAAACGGCCAAAAAGTTGAGTAAGCAAATGTCCAAAGTCTATAAAAGAGAGAAGAGAGATTGTGTAATTAATAATAATTAAGCAACTTACCCATTTAATTAACATTGAATAAGAGTAGGTTCGGTCCATTCTGTCAGTTTATTGACAATGTAGTCAGTTTAATTCTTTTGTAGACTAATATATATTAAAGTATAGAGTTATTAGCGAGCATCCCTGGAGGTTTTTATGATTTCAAGACGTTTTGTGGAAGTCGACGATTTGGCTGATGACAACGACCTGTTAAATGTATGGAGTATTAACTTTGTCATAAACATTACTTCACACAACAAGATACAACATCAATACTGACTTCATGTTACCAGTAAATAGATATAAATATCAAAATGATGTAAAAAATAATAGCACATAGATTTATGCTTTTGTATTGTATTTAAACATTTTTCAATACTTGTATGAAAGCTGACAGAATATATTGCACGAGAAGCTTTCCGTATTTTTTCGTCAGCCTGAAATGAAGCAAATATAAAAGAAAATAAAAAGGTTGTTTTTTCAAGGGAGATAACTGTAGCGAGTTCCGTTCTGACCAAAAACCGAAGACTTTCAAGTTTTGGGGTAGAATTATTTATTAATCATCGTCTTAATTCATTGAATATCTCTCTCTCTCTCTATATATATATATAAATGGCTATTGAACTACTTTATTAGTTTATAGAGCTTATAATCAGTTGTAAACTTGGCAACAGAAACTGAAAATGTTAGTAGTTTGTTGTTTGAGCAACTTATGTTTTGTAGTAAACAAGACTTTGTGTAAATTACAAACTTATTTTGTCACAATGTTATAAATATTTAACTTATTTCATATATTTCTCTTACAGAGATGTTGTTTATTAAGGAGTTTAAAATATTTTATATTTTTTAATACTAAATGTCAACAAGGTGTTTGCTCAAAGAAAGTTGCAAGTTTAAATAGTGAGGAGAAAGTTTTTCTATTTCTGACAAGTCTTTCTAATTAAACGTGTCACAAACGATGTTCTCTTGTCATTCACAGCGTTTAATTAAAGACAAAACTTGACAACTTTCTTTCTTTACATTTTACAAAGCCTTTTAATGTCATTCTCCTTGCCGTTTTCTGGACCAGTTTGTAAAATAAATTGAAGCTATAAATTTAATCTACAGTTGGTTTATAATTACTGTAAAATTAGAAACCTATTTCTTCTAAACCTGTAAAGCAACACAGTTCTGAAGTTCTTTCTACTGTTTCTTCTCTCTTGGATTAGAAATGTCATCAACTTTCCTTGAAGGCGTTGGCGATGAAGTCATCTATGCATGTCTCCTCACTATATTGCCATTCATTCTAATTACAATTTTTGCGACCATGAAAAAACGGTGAGCTATTGTCACTTTATATAAGTTGATAGTAAAAATAACTGATTCATTTCTGTTGTTAGTTCATTTCATAAATAAACATCTATTAATATTTCATCGTGCACTCCTTGCCTCGCCCTCAACTTTTATAACACATCTGCCCACATTTTACTTTAATATAATTATGCATCGGTAGGTATCTATTTTCGGCCTGCTAGGGGAGTACTACACATCTGCCAAAGAGGGTAATTTTCCGGATAATACTTCCTGCTCTTGCACTTCCATGATATATTCTGGTCATCAACCTAGATATGTGATCAACAGAAACGACCAGAAAGTTTCTGCATCTATTTTTTGAGTAATAATTATTCGGTTCAGCATCATACTAGTGTAAAACGTGTCTACGTGGATGATCCTCTCATCATTTTGAAACCGATAGATATCTCAACTTCTTCCTTAACAAAAATGTCTTGATTACCTCACACACTTATTCTCAGTTTGACAAAAATATATTCTGCCGGACTGACGGTTCTGCATGAAGAATCTTGATTCTCAGATTCCTTGTTTTGAGTGGCCTGACACTGTTCCCTTGAACCTGCCACTTCCATGAATGTATGTGCGTGTGTGTGTGTGTGTGTGTATATATACACATACATATATCTATGTGTGTGTTTTCATATGTATGTATGCATTTCGGTGATGTATTTCTTTGACAAGTGATTTGATTTGATTTCATGTATTAAATAACTGGCAGAAGAATCAGGAAAACCATTTTATATAACACACGCACATTCTTTAGTTTTATGTCTTGATTAGTATTATGACAATAAAGGGTTATCGAAATGTATTTTATACTGGAAAGGAGTGTCAGAAATTGTTCTATACTATAAAGGGTTGTCAAAAGAACGTTTTTAGACAGCATCGTCTGAGACAAGGTGGATCAAGGCTGTAATAGCTTTGATCCTGGACCTGCTTGATCTGGGTTGGAACTGGAACAACAACAAGAACATTTTAAATCATATATATATATGATTGATGGCAGCGGTTCGACGAGTCTTACCCAGAACAGTGTTTACCATTTATTGTGGTGCCTTGTCTGCCTTCTGAGTTCAGTCATTTCCTCCCACCTCTTCCTTTTTTACAGGTTCTTTCTCTTTGGATAATTTGGCCCCTCTTCATGCACATCAACATTTCCTTACCTGTACAGTTTTCTCTTTTGCCACAACTGATTTGGTGCACATTTTTAACCCCAGATCACTTCTTTGAGAAAGAACACAAAAACCACAGCCAAATATTGCTATTAGATGTTGGTTTTAATCATTTCATTTTAATGTTACAAATTACAAATATTGGTTTCCAATTTTGGCTCAAGGCCAGCAATTTTGGGGATGGGGGATGATGGAATTGACCCTGAAAGGATGAAGGGCAAAGTTGACCTGGCAGCACTGAACTCAGAATGTAAAGTCAGAAGAAATGCTGCTTAGCATTTTGTCCAAAGCAGTAATGATTCTGCCAGCTCATTACCTTCTACTAATTACAAATATTACCAAAATCAGTCACAAACATTTTAACCATTTCAAGTATATTGTCATAATTGTGAGAAAAAAAAAAAAAAAACTTTGAGACTCTTTTATTTTTTATGCTTTAACCTCGTTTTGCAGGTGTTTGAATATTTTGGTATTTGTTGTTCTGAATGCTATTAATAATTTGGGATTCAAAATGACTGAAGTATCTTTTCGATGATGTCTTGATTAAAACCAAAAATAAATATGTTAATGTCTTGTCTGTTTCATTTATATTTTAGTTATAACCATCAAATAATCCATCCTGATAGTCTAGAAAATGTTCAAACTGCCCGAGAACACTTGAACCGTGTCCCTATAAGCAATCCTAATCGAAGACAAAATGAATCGAATTGTCCTGTTTGTCTTGATGATCTTTCTTTTGGAGTTGAAACAAATTGCGGTCATGTATTTTGTGGTAAGTCAAATTCCAGATCACATTTTACAGTCTGCTTTTAATGATATAATCCAAACTCACAGACAACTGATGAAGATAATGTATATTTTTGTCTTTTCCTGGCTGACCCTCAAGCCCACTCGCCTTGAAGTTTCTCTCGGGTGGTCTACCTCATCTTGCATGTTTTGCAGGTGATGTGACAGCCAATTAAAGTAAATGCAATTAGATAAAAATAAATGATTTGTTGTTTGTGTTTATAAATGGAGAAGGGTTAAGTGTTTATGTAATTAAGGGCAGGATTAATGTTTACAGCTTAGCTTATTAACTGGATTAAGAAGATTTTCGTTAGTCAATATAATATTGATCAGTTAGGTTAGATTTTAATAAACAACACTATTGATTAGATATATTTATTAAATTTTGATAATCAATACTGCATTGATTTCTAACTTTAACCCTAGGCTACATATTGAGGAGGTGGGGTACAATGGTGGGGAGTAGGCATTTCTATTCTCATTCCATTCACATTTTGGTATTTTGTGAGGTAGGCTGGAAGTATAGTTCATGAAATCCACTTGTAATTATCAAGTATTTTATATTCTCATTTATAGTGTATACCCATATCTTTTTGTAGCAGCTACCCTTATTTACAGTTGTACCTTTATCATTTATAACATCTACCCTTATAATTTATAGTATGTATCTTTCTTTAGAGAGTACACCCTTATTTATTGTATCTACCCTTACAACATTTTGTCCTAATAGTTCAGCTGTTTATGGTGGTTGTTATTGTTTTTAGACACTTTTATAGAGAAGTGGGTGGGGGATGGGGTAACCCCAGGTCTGCTCTGTAATAGAGACAAACCTATAACCAAAGGCATTCCAGTGATGACCATCCTGTCTTTTATTCAGGACTATATCATTCAATATCTATTTTCCTTTTAAGACAGAAGGGAAATAATTTAAAGGGGACAAAGCTGTTGTTTTTAACATTTCCAGTGAGCCAGGTAGAGGTTCAATCACCAGGAGTGTTGTTGTTACAAGGACACGGAGATATGAAACGTTTTCTTAAGTATTTGTCAGCTGATGTATTGCTGTAGCTGGGCAAGTTATTGTCACTTTACAAACACTTCAACTGCTTACTCTTGTCTTAGAATCAAACCAATTTATTCATTAAGATACAACATATTTATTGCACTAATTACTTATGTCATCATTTCTACACACACACACACACATATATATATATATAAAACTATGTCTACATACATACATACACATCCATATATACATACATATATACACATATATATACACATATATACCCATTGTTTACTTTTAGCTAGCTGCATCATTGCTTACTGGCATTATGGATCATGGCTAGGTGGAATTAAGTGTCCGGTTTGTAGGCAAAAGGTAAGTTTGACTACAGAACGGATTCCATTTTTGACATAAAACAATTGATTTATTGTGTTGAAAATTGTTGAAAAAAAGCTGAATTTAAAGATATTCGTAAACGTTGAAGTCATCAACTTCTCTTGTATCAGTTATATTTTAAATTTATTTTTTTATGCAAAACAATATTTTCTAAAAACAAATCATTAAGTTGGTGTTAACGTAGCTTGATTTAGTGAATCAAGAAGGTTTTATATAATTAGATTGTTAATTATAGTAATTGTTAATTATAGTAAGTTTATTTTTTTTTTGCCCAGTACAATGTGACTTAAAATGCTAAAAGCTTAAAAAAGTTTAGCCATCAGTCACAGACGAGTATGACGTGATAGCTTGGACCAGACTTTGGCCATTTGTTTTGGGTGTTTTATGTAGTTGTGGGTCAACATAGATACCTTGTTGTCCCTCCTTCACTTGACTTTGCTGAGCATGAAGGAGAGAGTGAGAAAGCTGCCTCAGTGTATGACTGTTACTCATTTACAGCTGAGTAGACTGCAGCAACATGAAATAAAGTGCTTTGTTCCAGGATACAGCATGCTGTTGAATTCAGGAATTGAACCTATAACCTTATCTTTAGGCTGCACACCTTCACAGAAAATATAATGACCTCCCCGCTCCAATAATATATATTTTATCATTTTGTCTCTTTTGCTTAAATACTCAAATATAATGTTACCTGCCGCTAATATTTTTCTATTGAATTATAAACCTGTTGTGCATTGTATACATTAAGCTCAGTGTTGTAATTCTTAAATGTTGAATAATGAACTCTTGGCCTATAAAGGCAGGGGAGGCAACTCCAAATATGTTTGAATCGAATGTAAGATGCTTAGATTTTTTTGTATTTGTCACATTCTTTAATGATGCTTTGCTATGACTCATTCCTGACGGACTCTGAATTTAATTTCTTTTTAGGTTACTCTTTTATTACTTTGTTTCACCGATGCAGAAACTCGTTCTACGACACAAGAACGAGCTGATATACTTAATCAAATTCATGATTATAATCGAAGATTCTCAGGAGAACCTCGATCTGTAAGTAATTTTCAAACATTTACACTTTCAAAACGTCGTGCGTTGTTTTAGTCTCGGGTTTGTTCATGTTTGTATTTCTTCTTATACGGACTATGGTCTTTGCAAAGTTAACTTTTGAATTTGGATGTTGCTTCCACTCCTAGAATTTCTTTTCTAATTCTGCTATACAAACAAATTCATCTGTCTTAAGGGGTGAGACAACTTGGTTCTAAACATTGTCTTCACAGACACACATGTAAGATTGTGTGTGAGTGTATCACTACATGTATATATTTATTGATGTATTCGATTCCCTTCCAGCTTTTAATTCTTCAACACTTAATGCTTATTTTCTGTTACAGATAATGGACTATCTCAATGATATCCCAACTCTTCTACGACACTGTCTACAAGAACTTTTCTCATGGAATGGACTTATGATAATATTTCGTATGCGAATTACGATCTGTGCCGTATTTGGGATATGTTATCTTATTTCACCATTAGATATAATTCCTGAAGCTGCTTTCGGTTTGTTTGGACTCTTAGATGATGTCTTTGTTCTTTCTTTGATGGTTGTTTATATTACAATTGCTTACAGGGAACTGGTGGCCAACCGCTTAGGGGGTTGAGTGACCCCGTTCCCAGCCTCGACTTTATGTTCTTGTATTTGTTACTGCTGTTTTAACAAATTCTCAGATATGACCGTTCATTATACACACTGCCATTAATACTCACTGCTCTTCAAAAATGTTTCTTTTCTGGCAATAAGCAATATAGAGTGTAAATTAATATATTCTCATCGTTTTGAGCACACAACTGAACTGCAATGGTAAATAGTCATTAGCGTGTGTGTGTGTGCGTATATATGTGTATGTACACACATGTATATATGCACACACACACACGTGTGTGTGTTTGCTGCATATAATGGTGATTTAATCTGGAGCTGCTAAATCTTTTTCGTTCAATGAACGGTTTCTGTGTTGACCTAATTATCTCCCTTTGTCTGCACAAACGGGCAAATTTCTGAAGCTTTATGGAAAATAAAGCGAAACATTACAGAAAACATTTCAGTAAAATTTACTGACTTTGGATAAGATAAGTTTTAATAATTGAAAACTGAAGAGTTTTTCATAATTTCCCGTTTTATCTGAAAATATTTTCTTAAAAAAAAAAAAAGACAAAAAACATTTGAATGTTAGAATTTTATAAAATTATGACTTACAAAATCTAATTGAATTATTTCTTTGCATTTCAATTGTTTTTAAACTAATTCCCTGAATTTATTTTTAGAATGTACATTTTTTCATGGATCTTTTTTAAAAAAAAGACTGTATTAAACATTGGTTAAACAGTTTCATCGAACCATTTCATAAATCATTTTCTTCATATCACATTTGTCTGTTATGTTTCTTACCATTCTACTTCAAAATACTTATTTTCAAATCTCAATGAATTTAAACAAGCGATGATCTGCTGTAATGGTTAAAAAACACAAAAAAGCGAGCAAGCTAAAGTTCTGAGATGTCCAAAGTCATTATTTGAATGTGTTGCAAAATGAAGGTAATTTATTAGTCACTGTCGAGTTGTTTGATTGGGAACAATCTCAAGCAAGATGTCGTTGAAAAATGATGAGCAAATTATTAATAAGAGACTATTTACACCACGTCTGGACAAAGAGATGAAAAAAATGACAACATCCTAAAATTGGTAAATTGTAAAATGCATTCAGAGTCCAGACACTGATTTAGTATTCATCGTTGCTCAACCGCTTATTTCAGATTAAGCTTTGCTATAAGATTTTCTTTTATTTTGAATTTTTGTATTTTTCCAGTTACAGTCATTGGGTGACTATCAACAAAGTCAACATATCGAGGTCTCTTGAATTTAGCCAACTGAAAAAGAGAAGATATTAATGAAGTGAAAGATTAGATTGGTTAGGTATTAGTTATCTTGAGTCACTTCATAAAATTAACAGCCATCATTCAGGTTGAATTTCTGAGAAAGACATTAGGGAACACGACCATCTCACTTAGCATTAAACTGTTTGCTCTGTATATTCAATTGGTCAACGTTTGCTATAAGTAAACCTGCAGTGGTTTTTTTTTTTCCACTTCAGTAACATTGATCAGCCTTTGACTGTAACAGCACGAACTCCACTGATGGGAGCCAGGCAGGAGCATTGAAAGGGACAAAGTCAAGTCAAACATTCATAAACAAATAGGAGTTTACAGTTTATACCTATTCTTTTCTTTTATTCTTTTACTTGTTTCAGTCATGCTGGAGCACCGGCTTTCGTCAAACAAATCAAACCCAGGAATTAATCTTTGGAAGCCGAGTACTTATTCTATTGGCCTTTTTGACGAACCACAAAGTTACGGGGACATAAACACACTAGCATCAGTTGTCAAGCGATGCTGGGGGGGGGGGGGGACAAACACACAAACATGTAAATACACAATATATATATATATATATATATATATATATATATATATATATATATATATATATATACGACAGGCTTTTTTCAGTTTCCGTCTACCAAATCCACTCACAAGCCTTTGGTCAGCCTGAGGCTGTAGTAGACGACACTTGCCTAAAGTGCCATGCAGTGGGACTGAACCCAGGACTATGTGGTTGGTAAGAAGCTACTTACCACACAGCCACTCCTGCACCTATGAAGAATTTTCACTTGATAGACATTAATGTATTCAAGGTGGAAGAAGATAATTGCTCCCAAGTGCTTTAGCACTTGGGAGCAATTGTTCCGTTACAGGGTTCTGCTGCTAAGAGACATGTTTCATTAGCAGAGTATTCTGCTGAAAGTATTCGAGCCATTTGTGAGATCCTCCTGTCATTCCATCAATATTGGAGATCTGGAAAAAGGAGTTCTACTTTTCTTTCTGTGCCAAAGCTATTAAATAAATCAATCAAAATTAAAACGTCCAGTTCTATCAAAAAGTTTTCATCCATGTCACAAGAAGTCTTTTTTCCTCTGAAAGATTTATTCAACTGCTTAATCAAGTCTGCACATTGAACACCTAATCCCATTAAAATCACATGGATTAAATGACCACCAGGTTGAACCACAGGACAGCAGCAAATATGCCAAGTTTGCAACACTACAATATGAATACTGTTCAGTAACTTTGTTCTATCAATCCTATTTACTTACATGTTCAACACAATAATCTTTAATCTCATCTTCACTGCATTCCACGCCTTCCTTCAGTTGAATGCTTGCACACACGTCTTCTCCCATTCGTTGATCTGGTATCCCAACAACCTATAAAATATGAGATTTAAAAAGAGAGAATGCTTAATAAACTGTACCACTTCCTCTGAGTTCTTCTACAAGTATTTTCTGCAGACTCCTTTAGTGTTGCTCATAATATAGGACTGGAAATTCTACTGAAAGCTTGTTTGAAGTCTGATTTAATGGTCAATCCTCAAATTGGTGATGTTACCCCCCACTAGAAGTTTTCCTCAATACCTCCTGTTGTCTTAACGAAGGAAGGACACAATAGATAATGTCAAACATTGCACTATGTATACTCTGAATAAAAGAGATGGTCATTTCTGGAACGTCTTTGATGATGAGTCTTCTCAATCATGGCTAATTTCATACTAAACAACTCTGTGAATGATCAACTGACTGAGCCACCGATCCTCAGTGGAGGGTAACTGATGACAGGGTGACAATGTGGTGTTGTCAGATGACAGGATACTGGATGTCGCTGTGTAGCAGACATACCTGACCCATCTCTTCATCAAGAAAATAAATGTTATGGTAGCAATCACTGTATCAGTATTGGAATGATTAGACATAAATTTATTGAACTAATATAAATATCAGGCTGGGTAGTTAAAGAAGTTTGCATCTGTGCTCTTGGATTCAGTCTCACTTGTGCAGTACTTTGGGTGTCTTTTTGCTACAGCTCAGACCAACCAAAACCTCTTAAGTAAATTGGGTGGCCGGAAACTGAAAGAAGCCTGTCCTGTATGTGTACATATATATATGCATGTTTACCCTTGTCTAAATATCACATAATGGTTGTAAATGAGCATCACCCTCATACAAGTGAGGTTGGTTGTTATCATTCTTCTGGGGAAATACTATTTCGCTTGGATACAGTTGAGGGTTGGTGACAGCTTGGGCATCCAGCCATAGAAAATCTGCCTCAAGAAATTCTGTCTGGTCCTTGCTTGAAAGTGGATATTAAACAATGGTATGAGATGCTGGATCTGATAAGGGACCACAATGAGAGGTGAGGCTGTGCAGGAGGGTTTGTGTCCAACACGTGCCTGCATAGAAGAATGAGGATTGATGTGAATAATTACTGTAATTTTAAAGCAACAATAGATTGATGCTAATTAGAAGATAAACAGTGGAAATTGTATAAGGATAAATGTTGCATACCTGAACTTCCTTCACTTTAGGATGTTTGTAGAGCAAGGTTTCGATTTCACTGGGATAAATATTTTCACCTCCTCGAATAATCATGTCTTTGATTCGGCCAGTTATTTTGCAGTAGCCATTCTCATCCAAAATGGCAATATCACTGCAATGAAGATACATTTTCATGAAATTATAATTCCTTTTTGAAACATGGATGTTTTAATCAAGGTTGGAATTCCTTATATGGACACAAGCTTCTGTGACCATATTTCTTATGACAGACTCAGTACATGGGATTTAATTAATTTTGTCAGTAATTAACAATTTAAAGAGAGATTTAATCAAATAACTTCTTCATTATTTAGGTAGTGTTATGCAATATCTTGGTTATGTTATCCTCTGCTATTTTAAATGTTTATATTCCGAGATCAAATCCTATCAATGTCAACTTGACCTTTCATCTTCTCAGAACTCGGCCCTTTAGTGATGGAATCGATCCTAAATTCCTTCAAAATGTGTGGCTTTGAATAAATATAAAAGAAACAAAAAAAAAAAGACATTATTTAATTGGTGTTTAACATGTTTCTTAGTTAAAATTATGGTCACAAATTTCAATATTTTAAAGGAAGTTCTTGGTTTCTTAAAAGACCAGAGATGATATTAAAAGGATTAAAATGCTTCCAAAAATCAATTTTATTATCAATAAAAGAAAATAATATAAAGTCTTACCCTGTTGCATACCATCCCCCACTTTTGATGACTTCTGATGTCTTCTGGGATTCATTCCAGTATCCTAACATTGTTGTGTAACCTCGAGTATAAAGTTCACCTGGTTCATTTACAGGAAGTAATTTGCCATCAAGATTTACGATTTTTGCCTGTCCAAAGAAACAGGTATTTGGTGTATAATTCAGCTTTTTATGTTGATTTAACAACAAATTAATAACTCGTTTAAAATAATACGAAATATTTCTATCATTGAATATTCAGTAACATTTATTGTGTTGATGAAAGAATTAACCTCATCTTTGGAAATTTTAAACATTATTTCCCTCTTTTATTATGTATTGATCTGAGACTCACCTCAATTAGGAATCTCCATTTTAAAACTAATGAGTGCTGAGAACTGTTCAAGCCATGTACAAAGGTGTTGTCATTAAGGTGACTGTTGGCAATGAATTTATGGTACAAATAGGAGTTTCCCAGGGCTCAGATCCCAGTCCCCTCCTATTCATAACAAGACTGAATCCCATGGGAACTCTTCTATGCTGATGACCTAATTTTGTTGCTGAATCTGTAGCAGGATTGGAAAAGAAATTTCAGGTGTGCAAGCAAAACCTGAAATCAAAAGACCTTAAAGCTAACTTCATAAAGACCAAGAAAACAGACAGGACACTACACCCACCAAATAAATGACCCCTGATATGTAAGAAAGCAAAGGTAGAACTTCCATATAATGTACCCAGTGTAAATTATGGATACATAAAAGGTGAAATCACAAAAAGGTTTTCAGAGAAAGCAGACTTTGTCTATGGTAGATTCACAAAAACAACCGAGGACTGGAAACAAATTCTCTGAAACACCCAAAAGGTTTGCCAGAAGTTAGAGATAGCTTCTGTTATCCAGGTGTCCTAATTAGTAGTAGAGTGACATTCCAAAAGTGTAAATGCTTGAATAAGAATAGGATGGAGAGAGTTTTTACCTCTGATGCTAATGAAAGACTTCCGTTTCAGAGTAAAAGGCAAATTGTATGATGTAATGCGAAATGTAGGCTGTGAATGCAAAAACTAAAAAGAAGCGAGTGCATTCTGCTGGGATATGTCAGTGTGCATATGCAACAAAGTGCAAATGTATTGAGAGCAAAACAGCCTAAGAGACATCAGATGTGTAAGAATGAAAACTGTGTTGGTCTGGTCAAGTGATGCATAGGAAGGAGGATAGCTGCATGTGGATGGGGCCTGTGGAAGAGGGAGACACCTTTAAGCAGTGAAGTCTGACCTCAGGATGTTGAGCCTCACAAAAGAAGTGACAAAGGATTGAGACGATTGGCTATTTGTTGTGCTTGAGAAGACATGCCCACCCCAGCAAAAAGGAGGTCCTATGTACTGACCCCCATATTCAAGTCATTTCTCAACATCCAGCCCTCCATTACTCTTCTAAGTACAGTACTTCCTCAGTTGCTGTAATTAAATAATTATATGACAGTAGAAGTGCACATATTCCCTTCCCCATACCTTTGTGCTACCAATTTCCCAGCTCCCTGGAGTCAATTCCACATGTTACCCACCTTGCACTTTTAATATCATCCCAGACCACTTTTGAACACCATCTCATATCGGCCGGCAATCGTCCCCACCACTGCTCGTCATTCTCTCTCGTTATTTCTTACATAAATGTGTACTCACATCCACCTTCACTCTTCCCACTGCTCTTGTGCCCACCTCACCCCCTCGTACTGCCACTTATCAACCTTCTCCTCCTCCTCAATCCACTCCTTTTTTTTTCACCTCCCACCACTCAAAAACTCATATTCACCACTGACTTTGTCCCCTTTGTTGTTCACTGCATTCCTTTTACTTCTGTATTCCTTACTTCTAACCATCTCCCATTCCAGCAAACATACCTGCTCGTCTCCATCCCCCCTCTTATCTCTTCCCATCAGTTTCTCTCCTTTCTGTGGTTATGCACCTCTTCTACAGCAAGACACCTCAACACTTAGTATAAGCTGCCCCCTTCAATGAAGGGGTCTTCTTTTCTGAGCTACATGGTGGCCTCACTAGAGTAACATGAAAAAGCATCCGATACACTCTGTTATAAAGACTCCCGCCACTACGGTATCTCAGCATCTCCCACCATGGAGCATAAACCTACCTCTGTATGGGATGAAACCTGACCCACGGTTGAACATTTCCTTTCTGCAGTGTCATTAAAATCACTCTGAAATGTCACTGGACTCGTTTCGGTACTTCCATAACATATCTGAAAACACAAGAAATGTGACTGTAATTGGCTGGGATACCTTTCACCTTTCAGCATTGAAACAGGCCATTTCTGGCCCAAATATTCTGTCTATTTTATGTTCAAACCAGCCAGATCCAGTCTTTCATACCTATCCTACAATGTCATTCTGAAAATATACAATCACATCATCAAAATCTCAAAGCCATGAAATATTGTAAGATTAATTCAAAACAATGGGAATAAATAAGCAGAACATTTGACAGAATAATTTGAATGCTGAAGGGTTAAACATGGATCTTTTCTATCAGAGCTGTCCTAATCATCATCATCATCTTTCATACAGATACTTACTGTAATGTGAGGCATATGCATGTCTCTCATGACTCTTTCCATAAGGGATATGGGACAGACAGAGCCAGCCATGACTCCGGTCCTTAATGATGTCAGATCATATTTTGGAAAGTCTGGATGATTCAAAATGTCTATAAACATGGTTGGAACACCATACATGGAATTGCACCTAATGGACGAAACAGAAAAAGGTTAAGGATGTGAATAACATGCAAATCAAAGCCAGCCGCGATCATCTCATCTTATTAAGACAGGAGGTCAGTCCCAATCCAGTAAATCTACAATCAAAGACGTTCCAACTATGACCATCACATCTTTTATTCAGATACAGTGTATCTAGGACTATATCAATTAATGTGTCCTTTTTTAAGATTTGACGATTTGGCTGATGATACCACAGAAGGTAGAAACATATAAATAAAAGATGGAATGACTAAGTTCTAATCACTAATTGCAACAATTATTTCTGTGCATTGGTAACGACTGTCAGTTGCTGAGTTTTCCATATTTATGCTCTTACTTAAACATCATATAAATAAACATGATCTGGAAGCCATTGTGCACCTTCACGTCATCAGGTGCACAGTGGCTTTGATAGCACACACACACACACACACACACACACACACACACACACACATCCATCATTGAAGATAAGTGATGTAGTGTTGCAGTTACATTTTGGTTAATAAATTATTGAAAGATTCTCGCATGGGATGTGATCAATATGGTAGAATAATTCTTGATGAAGTGTGTGTGTGATTTTAAAATGTTGAATAAATATTGGCCAAGTCTACCTTTCGTTTTCAATAGCTGTTAGAACGGTCTTTGCTTCAAATCCAGGAGATGGGAAGATGCAGCAAGTTCGGTGAGTAATCATTGTTAATGCACCAACAACAGAACCAAAACAATGGTACAATGGAACTGGCACACACACACGGTGTTTCTAAAAAATGAAGAAATAAGTAAATAATCCGGGCCTGAAATTTTCTGGGAGGAGGTTTGTCCCCCCCCACCACCCCACTCAGTGCTCTCGACTGGTACTTATATCATTGACAGTCCTAATTAAATGCCATAAGGTATTTTGTAATAATAATAATAATAATAATAATGATTTCAAATTTTGACACAAGGCCAGCAATTTCAGAGTTAAGGAATAAGTCTATTACATTGACCCCAGTGTTCAACAGTTCCATATTATTTATCAACCCTGAAAGGATGAAAGGCAAAGTCCACCTTGGTGACAATAATAATAACAATAATATTCATAACATCAACATCTTGGATCCAGTATTTTCACAATCTGGACGTTTTATTCAGCACTTTAGTCTTACAGTGTATAAATAAACTCTTTTAACAAAGAAAAAAAGCAATAAAATAATTCTTTCTCAATGTAAACCTAAATTGACAATAAAGTACTTGAGGACGTTATAGTGAAACATGTACTTACCACTTCATTGTATCTTAAACGAAAACCTACATAGTAACTATTGTTGAGAATACTGAAGTGTGACAGAGTGGCCCCTTTAGGTTTACCAGTTGTTCCCTACAAGATATACATAAAGAATAGATTTGTGTAATGAGATGTGAGTAATAATAATAATAAATAAATAATAATAATAATAATAATAATAATGCTCTGTAGCAGCCTAAAAACAGAAACAATCTCTATTCTCGAATGAGGTGTGGATATGGCTGTGGAGATGAGGAGTATGCTTCCAAACATTTCAGGTTCAGTCCCACTGTGAGGCACTCAGCCAAGTGTCTTCTACAGTCACAGCCTGACCAAAACCTTAGTAGATTTGATAAACAGAAACTGAAAGAAGCCCATTGTGTGTATGTGTGTGTGTGTGTGTGCGCGCGCGTATGTCTATGTGTGTATGTTTGTGTCTCCTTGTCTTAACATCACATAATAGTTGTAAACGAGTTCCACGGTCATATAAGTGGTGTCATTCATTTCCCGTTTTCCCTGGAAACATGTCTGGCCATGAGGAAATATCACCTTGCTTGGAAACAGATAAGGGTTGGTGACAGGAGGGACATCCAGCCATAGAAAATGTGCCTCAATAAACTCCAGTTTTTAAAGGCATGGAAAAGTGGACATTAAAACGATTTTATACAAGGACTTCATTAAGACTAATTATGTTGAAACCCTATGGAGTACATATTTGTTACATTATTACCAAATACAGTAAAATATAATGAGCAGAACTTACTGAAGTGAACTGAATGTTAACCGGATCATCAAACTGAAGTTCCTTTTGTAGATTCCCTATGTATTGGACTCCTTTAGTGGTGCCTGCCTGCAGAACTTCTTGAAATGAAAATGTGCCACTGAAATCGGAAATGCCAGCCTGCATCAATGGAGCAGAGGTAGACAAGAGTGGTTCCATACACTCACACTCACACATGTTATAGTGAAATAGTATTTGACTCATCTGACATGGATAGAGAGTCTGTGGATTGTTACAAGTGTCAAAGTTACCCAAATCTACAATTATGCCAAATCTCTTTTAATGTGGCATTATTTCTTCCAGTGACAACACCTGTCTCATGCCCTCATCAGTCACAATGTCACATTGTCTCAGGTATTATATTCGGTTTCAGGTGTTACCATGTCACACTTATATTCAACAAGCGCAATATCATCTCATCTGTTGGATTGTTTTGCAATTATCAGAATTTCTTAACAAATACTCACGCTATTTTCTTGGTTTCCATTGAAATTATCATTTTCAAAGATGGTAACCTATAAACAAAATGTTAAATTAAAAATAGAATCAGTTTTAGTGAGTTAAAACAATTTTAAACTGAAAATATTAATTTAATTTTTACATTGTCACATGGTCTAAAATTTAGGAAACAAGTATATCTGACTGACTTCAGGATATAACTGGTATTTATCAACCAAGAAAGAATGAAAGACAAAGTCGATTTTGTGTGTCCTTGTCTAAGTGTCTTCAACAAAAGCCTTGTCAACGAAATCTGGAGGAGAAAAATTGTATGGAAGCCTACACAGACTGTTTTGCTCTAGTGTGGTTGACTCTAATTTATCTCCGAGATTTAGCAACGAGAAGAACAGACATGCAACTGTTGCAACAAAAACTTTCTCATGAAAGGCAAATGCTGTCAGAAAAAACATAATACACCAATAATATACCACACCAATTCATTCTCAGACTGAAATAAGTACTGATGTCGATAGGATAGACTAAACCTTAGAGGCTGATGCCCCAGCATGGCCACAACTCAGTGAGTGAAACTAACGGAAAAAGGTAAAAGACTGCCTTACCTTTTAGATTTGATATCTCCCGGAGTTGATGTAGGTAGGTCTGGTATTAAATGGTGCAAAATGTTGTAATAGTTTGTGTCACGGAATGGACCAGCTATCACTAAAGCTTTCATACCGACCTTAAATATTAGAAACAAAATATTTGATAGAAATCTGTTGAAAAAAACTAAAATAGAATTTAGATGACTCATGACATATTAATCACACACAAACACAGAAGATGTTCATTTGTCAGAGTGACAAGGGCCATTTAGTCATCCTTCAGAATGACTGATGATGCGTGTGGTGACTTTGTTTAAAGTGTAGAATTGCACACCATCAACATCATTCTCTTGTCTGAGATCATTTTCATTCCAGTAGCAAGACCAGGTCAAGATAACTGGGGGATGGAAGTGGATGCTGTGGACGACCAAGAGGCCCTACTTGCCTCATCTTGCTCTTTGCACTCCACAATGCATTGCCCTGGCCACCTTTCCCTTCATTGAACCACAAAGTCTGCTGGATCCTGTTTTCGCATGCATTGGTAGACAAGCCATAATATGCTGATCAACTCTAAGCTGGGACCCTGACAATTGCTACTATTCCAGATCAGAGTAGATCTGAGAACAATAGTGGCCACACTCCTCAAAACCCTTGGAACTACAAGTTATCATTTGAGAAATAGAGACCAGCAGGCAAAGCACTTTTGAAGGTGGTGCTCCAGCATGGACTGCTATTCAGAATATACTGAAACCAGTGAAAGAATAAAAGAAAAGAATCTGGATCTTACAGTATTTACAACGTGCTCCAATTCTGCCATTCTAAAAGCTGGGTTGACGTTTACCTGTAAGAAAGAGAAAAAAAACAGGAAAAAGAGGCAACACAGCTCTGGAACAAAAGATATGAACAAAGGAAATAATTAAGATATTTAATTCTTTTTAATCTTCAGTTATAATAAAGTTATAAGTAAACTGTAAACGATAAAAAGGAGGTAAAACTCTATAGAAGATGTAGGGATCTCCAGGATAGATTTTGGAAGGGTTAGGGACCAGCAGAAAAGGTTCATTTAAAAAGATAAGAAGTAACAATGGTAAAACACATATGTAAAATAATTAATTAATTGATTATTTAATTATCATGATTTAAGACTGAACACAGAATTTAAATAAATGGATATTCATTAGTTAGATGAGAATGACAAACAAAACAGAAATTATATATATACACTTTTTTAACAGTGTATATATATATGGGGCATCAATATACATCCACAGACACAACAATTATTTTAAATTAGTGACACACACACACACACACACACACTTATGTTGGTTTTTGTCTACTAAATTCCAATTTCCATATATTGATTCAGATCCAATGGAAATATATTTCATTCTATTGTTTTTTTTATAAATTTTTATTTACATCAAAATGTATTTTTCTGCCAAGCAAAGTTTACATATGTTGGTGCCTTCATTGTGGTTTTCAGTAAGCCTGGTGATGGACCATTAATAACCAAATATCTTTTGAAAAGGCACCATGTTCTTCTTACATATATTTCTGAAGAAACTGATATGGAGTGTATAATAATTTTTATTGCTACACACCATCAAAAAGGGAAAAAAATCTGGTGTATTTAGCAACTTGTGTGTATGTTGGCGTTTTACAAAGTGACAAGGAAACCAATTGATGTGTTGAACAGAAATATCTTGACATTACTTGACATTACCACCATCAGAAATTCAATGAATCAGTTATTGACCCCTAGGGAACCTGTAATCAACAACGCTATTATTGACAGAAGTCATGATAAATAAAATAATTTAGAAAATAGCAATATTTACTGAAATGATTCCAGCTCTGAAACCTGCATACTGGGCTAGTAACCATTCATAAGAATTTGGTCCCCAAATACCAATTCTGTCTCCTTTGTTTATTCCAAGATCCAGGAAACTAGCAGCTAGTTGATCACACTATCAAAAGATGAAGAAATTGATGGAATTATAAGAAATATGGCATGGAAAAAGAAAAAAAAAATGGACAAGAATAATTAAAATTTCTACGCAATATTTATATAAATACAGGATTTTTTTTTTACATGAAAAACAACTCCAGGAACAAAACAAACAAGAAATGATAAGAGTAAAGATTATTTGCCAACATAACATGGCAGTCCTGGTTTAGGACGAATGTTGCTGTAATTTAGCCCCAGCATGCATCACTTCCAGCTGGCTGCACGACACGATGTGTGTCCTTATAGCCAGCTGGAGACAATGTCTCCTGGGGCTAAATTACAGCAACATTCCTCCTAAACCAAGACTGCCATGTTATGTTGGCAAACAATCTTTACTCCAAAGTACTGTTGCTGAATATCTCTCCTTGTGAGACTTATAAATAGTAATTTTCTAAAGAAATGATAAGTAATTAATTTTATATTTTAAGAAATTTGGTTGAAAGAAACAGTTTAGAATTTTGTTGCAAATGGATTCGGAGTTTTTCTGTCACCCAGTTTAAAAGCATCATCACCTGATTCCTGGCACCTTTAATTAAGTCCACTCTATTGCAAAGATGTTCTAAGGATAAGTTCATCCATTTCTCCTATAAGTTTCACAGGCCCCAAACTCTTCACTAAGTCCACAGGAATAGATTGTTTTCACTCATTGTCCTTACCAGAGACAGTTTCTCATTAATTAGTCTAGATGTGATGCCATAAATTTGTTCCACTTGGATGACTGATTGATGTGTATGTGTGTGTGTCTATTTTGATAGACTCAGAATTGAACTCATACCCACTAACTAAGCAACTACACTTATATTCCTTATCCCATATGAGGAGATATCAGTATGCAATAATTAATCATTTTTATATGAAATTTAAGGTCAAAATTATTGTTTCATCTTTTTTTGGATCAATATAATTAACTGTCTCTCCTCAATCATTCTGAATCACCCTTTAGCAAATATTTCTGATCAATGCAAGATCAAACAATCAATCATTTATCTGCACAGAATGTAGAAAATTGAGAAATATAAATATTTTGTCTCTCAAGACTTACTTCTTTTAAGAACTGAGCAAATGTTTTTCTTATTCCACTTGAGTAAAATACACAAGCTTCATCATCTGGGTTGTTTTCTGTCTGTTCTTGGAACATGTCTCCAATGGTGGAACCAAGAAAAGGTATATCTGCTGGTCCATGGACATAGCTGGAGGTTAAGGTTTTCTTTCCAGAACTGCTGAGTGGCTTTGTGTCTGTCGTACACCCCCTGAAATTGATGTAGAATACAATGTCAGCAGGAAGACGTGGGCTGAAAGATATTAGGAAAATCGAATATCAACGGAGAACAATGAATTTATACCACAGGAGATGGCTGTAAAAGGGCAACATATCACACCTTTGTATATAAAATATAAATAAAAACTAATGGAGAACCTGTGTTTTGCCTAATACTTCTTTACTGGACTGCTGGAGCCTTAGGAACACGAAGAATAAGAAATTAATGGGAGAAAGGCGATATTCAACCGATATCCAGGCTGGAAGTGGCCCACAGGCTGGGAGTTTGACATGCCTGATTTATAGGAATCTTTTTATCAAACTCCAGTATCTGTCTGATATTTTATTTTAACTGACTTTGATCAGCCTTGAACTCACAACCCGAAGGTTAATGGTAACTCAATGCTACAGAATGTTTTAATCTGACACTAACGATTATGTTACTGAGATAAGTAGGACAGAACAAATGAGTTCACATGGATTTCATTGTAGGGAGGAGAAGAAGGAGAGTAGGTGAGGGAGAGAGAGAGGGAGAGAGATGTATGGTGGTGGTGGCAGTGAGATAATGCCTCAAATATGCACATCATCATCATCATCATCGTTTAACGTCAGCTTTCCATGCTAGCATGGGTTGGACAAACATTGTTATAATTGTATAAACCATATATCACAATGAGTTCTTCAAGGCGGTGCTCCAGCATAACCGCAGTTTAATGCCTCAAACAAATAAAGAAAGGATAAATACTTTTCAGAGGCCGTAGGTTATGATTACGAATTCACTGATAAAGCTTTGGTCGGCTCAGGATTGTAGTAGAAGACACTTGCTCGAGGTGGGAGCATCTAGTGGGACTGAACCCAGAATCATACGGTTGGGAAACAATCCTTTTAGCACACAGTCACTCCTGCACCTACTTGTAGAAAATTTCATTAAAAGAAACATTCATTTTTCTGAAAGTTATGAGGAAACAAGGTCGATAGGGGTTGGACACATTTGTGTAGATATGCGTGCAGTATACACACCTCGTCACATACTTTAATAAGATATAATGTTGGAAGTAAATTGTTTGCCCCCAAAGTACGATGATGCTGTTATATTGTCCCCTATTATTGTAATTGTGTATCGTCGAATTACTTTAACTTATTATTTACGCTATTTAAATAAAGTGTGAGTTTTTCACTTCAACAAAACAAAATGTAGACAAGTTGTCAACATTGGCAAACGTTTTCGGAACGATGAAATGCAAGTACTTCCCCGAAGTTTAACATTATTTCATTATAATTAACACTCAACATTATTATGCCTTAGAAATCTAACAGCACCGTCCACAAATAAGATTACAATATGGTTTAACAGCCAACATGATAATAAGAGAATGTCTCAATACTTGTTATGTAACACTGAAAACCACCCGTTTACTGATAGAAAGGAGTTTATGCGAAGAGAAAACTCTAATTAATTAATGAAGCGAGGATGGAATTAATGGAACCAATTAACTAAAATTATATTTGTTTATTATGCTTTCATTACAACGTGTTATTTTTCAAAAGTAATGTCAACAGTTTATATATGAATGTTTATATATGAATATATATATATATATATATATATATATATATATATATAGTCAGAGAGAGAGAGAGATCAATGTGGAGGGACGGTACTCGGCCCCAATTTACAATAGACAGCTGGACCTGCTCGAAATAACAGCCTATTCTTCTGGAAAAAAAAAACAACAAACAAAAACAAAATAAAAGAAGGGTATATTGGAAAACGTAGCCGTAAATATATTCAAAAGACGAGATGGGGGTCGGCTGGAACATCTTTGACACTGGACTTCAGGGACAGAATACATTCTGGGGGGGGGGGGGGCAAACAATTGAAGCCCTTACTACTAAAAGGACTGAAGTCGCAGGTGTGACTAAAATAATCTCGGAAATCCGGTTTGCATCGGCCAAATTACCGAAAATATAAAATTGTAAATAATTTTCAAAGCCCGAAACCCTTCGTTCACTTACCTTCTGCTCTCCAATCCGGTATATTTGCTATAAATATAAAGTCCGTTTCTAATGTGAGAGGTTTTACGATTCCAAACTTTAGCAGGAATTCTAGTGCGTAGCATGGCTTTTACGTGCGGACACTTTCTGAAGCAGGGTTTATTAAGTTGATAACTCTATCTTTATAATCAAAAACATGTCCCTTATTTTTATTGGTTAGACCAAATTAGGAAAGTGCGAGATATCAACAGATAAGGTACTTGTACACCTTCAATAATTTTATATAATTGTCATATCGAAACAAATTCTTATTCTTTAAAAGTGGAGGACGAGGTTGTATGTGTGTGTGGGAGGAGGTCTGGTGTTATAATTGAAAGCATGGCAAATGATTTTTCTGCTTGTGTTGTCCTTGCCCCATTTTATCTCCGAACAACTTTTGCCTCCTTTTACTGTTAGCTGAATCTTTTACGTTCCCCTTTTCACCAGACTCATAGACACTTTTTTTTTTCTCTGTACCCAGCTGACAGGCAATGCTTTTAACAGTCTTCTGATAGTGACTCTTATTGGGGAGCTTTAACACTCATACGTTTTTAAAGTCACGTGGAAAAATCGTGACATTTAGAGGTGACAAATGTTTCTAACGAAGGAGGAATGGCGTTACGCACATCTCTTTAACTTTCAGGTATGCAAATACCTTACCATAATCCCCCATATCTTTTTTCTCTAGGTCAATTCCTACAACAAAAATAGAGATATATAGAAATATATCATTTTAATTTGCTACTAAACAATCAAACGACAAAACAAGGCAACACGGAACATTAATATTTTACACCTCCAAAGTGGCAGGCTGGCCAAATGCTTAGCAACATTTTGCTTGTCTTTATGTGCTGAGTTCAAATTCTACTGAGGTTGACTTTGCTTTTCATCCTTTCAGGGTCAATGAAATAGGTACCAGTTATGTACTGGGGTTGATGTAATTGCCTAGCCCCTTCTATCAAAGTTATAGGCCTTGGGGTCATAGTGGAAATTATTATTGAGTAGGAGAGCAGCACAATATAGAAACATTTCTCATGGCATCAGCACACAATTTACAGATGCTGACAATTTTTATATTCTTTGTGAAGTTTCCACGGATCCAGCTAATTATTATTGTTATTTGTATAATATGACCATTAAATCAATGTTTGGGTATCTTATTACAAAGTATCCTCATCCCTTGTTTGCTAATTGCACATGGCCACATTTCAATGACTGAAACAATTCAAAGATAAAAGGTAATAAAAAAGCAAATGTGTTCTTTTATGCATCTGTCCTCATCCATCTGCATCACATGACCAAACCAACACAGTCTTCTTTCTTCCAGATTACACCTGATGCCCCTTCTGCCCAATCTTTCTCTCAATACATTTGCACTTCATCATACATGCACACAGCTGTTGCAGATCTAGTGGACCATACTAACTTCGTACCATCTTAGTCTTTGCATGTCTTCTGCATTTGTGGAACTACTGTTCATATACATGCAGCCTAAAATTTCTTTTCCGTCCTGAGATGGATGCATTTTGTTATCATCAGAGATAAAAGCTCTCTGAATTTTCTCCACCTTATTCTTATTTTGGCAACTATACTTTTGAAACAACCTCTTCCACTACAAATTAACTCACATAGATAATAGAATCGATCTCCCACCTCCAAGACATTCAAGAGAATCTATTTCCTATGTGTTATTAGTGTTCATTGCTCCTGTGCATTTACCACATATAGACATGGCTTTCTTCATTAGCCCTCCTGTAATTCTGTTGAACCTCTTGTTTGTCCATAGCTTGCACTGGGTACATCATGCAGAATTCCTCCCTAATACATATATATATGGTTTGAAGAGATAGCACAAAGCTAAATAGAGGTGGAAAGCTTATTCTCAACCATATATATATATATATATATATATATATATATATATATATATATATATGGTGGCAGTGATGATAGTAGTGGTGGTGTTGACAGGTAGTTGTGGTGGTGGTGGTGGTGGAGGTGGTGAGTGAGAAATGCATTTATGAAGCAGTTAACAAGTAAATGGAAAAGAATCTGCAATAGTTTAATTCTAATGTAGCAGAGTTAAGACAGTCTTAGACACTAAGACATGTCAGAATTAAACCGCGTCCCAGCTTAAAACCGATGTCACACTTCTCAAAGCAATGATAAGACATCACAGCTGTAAACAAGTAAGTTATATCTCCAACTTTATCAAGTGGACTGAGCAATCTACAGTAAATGGAAATTAAATATCTCAGTTTTTATCAATAATAATAATAAGAAGAAGAAGAAAAGGAGCAGCAGCAACAACAACAACAACAACCTACCCGTGATTTCTCTTTCAAATGTCATCTGACCATCAAAGGAATTTCTCTGTTATCTTCCACTTAATTCTATGCAAACATTACACAATTTCTGAAGTAAGGACAAGATGACCCACAAACTAAATTGTTGGTCAACATGTTGCACTATCTGCAGAGAATAGGAAACTGCAAAGAAGGGGAACAGCATGTTCCACTGTTTAAATAGAAGAACAACTGTTGAATCTCCAGTTTAATGGCACACCATGTGCCACTGGCAAGTTTCATACAATTTCACTGCGGCCAAGTTGGCCATACTGACCAAACCAAAATTTTCAACAGTTTCTGCAATTTCTTCAAATTACAAAAACATAATTGAAAAAAAAAGTTCAATTTTTCAACTTTAAGCACAATTTTGTAAAAAATTATATTGGTTTATTCTTTTACTGGTTTTGGTCACTGGCCTGTGCCCATGCTGGAGCAATGCCTTCAAGTGTTTAAGTTGATCTTAGTCTTTACTTTTATCAACCTTGAAAAAAAATGAATGGTAAAATCCAGCCTAAGAATGGCTTGAGCTTAGAATATCATCATCATCATTTAATGTCCACTTTCCCTAATTAGTTGGGCTATGACCCTCTCCGTGACTTTCATCGCCTGATCCAACAATTTGATACCTCTGTAGTTATTTGTATCTAATGCATCACCTTTACCTTTGTAGCAGTTGACTATGGTGTTGCCACACCAGTCATTGGGTGTGACTCTTTTATGTATCACCTAGTTGACTATACAGGTGACTAGACTATAGCCTACGCTGCCAGATATTTTAAACATCTCAACAGTGATTCCTGATGGGCTGGGGGCTTTCCCTGTCTTCATACCCTTAATTTCTTTATCTACCAAGCTACTGTCAATTCAGATAGCTGGTCCCTCTGTTGGGTTGACATTTAGCAGACTAGCTAGTCCCTCTGTGAAAAGATTATAAAAGTTTGTTTAATATGGCATTCACTGACAATACTGTCAAGTTGGAAGATTCCTGACACTGTCTCTAACAGTCTCAACTGCTGGATGAAGTGACAAAGAAAACTGAACTCTGAGAATGAATGTAGAAAAGATAATTGAGCACATGGAGATTGGTCCTGAAACTGATCATGATAGTTAAAGACAAGACTGAAAGACATGAGGTGATGTGTTGACAGTGTTCTTTGCAATGATGGATATGCTAGAACTGTTCTTAAGTTCAGAATTGGAAAGGTGACAGCATTATTTCAGTGAATGCTACCATTAAACATAACATATATTTGACATTTAAAAACTTTATTTTGAATCAAATCTCTTTGAGCTGAATTTATTACAAAATTCCAGAAAAGATTTTTATCAGGAACAAAGACAAAACTTTTCCGAAATGATTTAAAGAATCTTAAATTTCTCAAAATTGTTTTACATTTGGATTGTTTTGGAATTCAATGATTTTTCTCTTTCAACATTTTGCTCTTCATTCTTTAACTTGGTTTTTTGTTGTAGAAGTGTAATCTCTTTCAAGAACTAAAAATGAAAAAAAAAAGAAAGCCATGAGGGTTCTAACAATTCCATTTAATTATAGTTTGGATAATAAGAGACTTATTTTCAAACATTGATGTATTCAATGGAATAACCAAATATTGGTTTGTTCTTTGGACTCAACAAATATAAAGTTTGACAAAATTTCACTGAAACAAAAATGAAATAAATCTTAAGATTTTGGAAAAAAAGTGTTCTCAAATTATTGTATGCTGTGTATACATCAGAACACTGATGTATAACAGATATTCACTATATACATACACTGTTCTGTTGCACACACAGTAACATGTACACTGTTTTATACATAACTAGCAGAAATACCCGGCGTTGCCCGGGTTAAAGAGAATAATGAAATCTAAAAACGCTGTCTAGACTACGCATCATCTTTATATATAGAGATGTATATACACACATGCACCCAAACACACGTATATATATGTATATCAATATAAATATATGAAAGTCAATGAAGTTTCGTAAAAGAAGGTGATCATGAACATACTTTCTTGCTGTTGTGATTATGACACCTCATTGTAAACTATGTTCCTTGTTTTCCCTTGTGGAGCATATACAAATAGGTTTTTTTGTTGCTGCCCACTCTTGAGCAGCCAACATACAGTTGTCCATGTGAGAAGCAGGGCTCTTCCAAGAGAAGACCAGCTACAGACAGTGTTTGACCCTGATATTTGTTTATGGATATGGCAAAAGTCACACGAAGGGGGAATTGTAGTCTTCTGAATGTAAAAGGAATGTCTGCTCCTGATGGAGTAAGAGGAATTCTTGGAATAAAGACGTCATCCCCTTTTGCACATCCAGAAAGAATGGTAGCCTCGATAACGTGTGACATCATTTTCTAAATAATGCTCATCTGTTATGTTCGGGTTAAAATTTAATCAACATCAAAAATATATGAATTTTCATGGGAGTTATGGCCGTTATGCAAAGAATATAATTTCCAAATTTCATAAAGATCCATTCAGTACTTTTGACGTAGTTTTGGATAAGAAAACAAATGACTAATGTGTGTGTTTGTGTGCATGTGTATGTGTGTGTGATGGGTGTATATATGTAGAGATATCTGTATGCATGTATATATGTGTACATCTATATATATATATATATACATCTACACATATGTATACATAAACATGTATGTATAGATCTATATATATATACATATACGTGTACATCTATATGTATACATATACATCTCTCTCTCTCTCTGAAAGTATCTGTCATTACAATATCGAAATGGTGTACATATACATGTATATGTATACATATACATCTCTCTCTCTCTCTCTTTCTGTCTCTCTCTTTCTCTCTCTGTGAAAGTATCTGTCACTACAGTATCGAAATGTGATTGTTTCAGTTAGTGGAATAGTTTCATTTTTAAAGTGAAAGTATTTGACATGAGTGTTTTTGTTTCACTTTTGACATGTAATACTTAAATAGTGGAGGAGATATTATGTTGCCGTGTGCTCGAACTCTGCAAGAAGTTAATAATTTTTTTTGACTAAAACACAACTGGAACCCTAAGTAAGGCATGTGTAAAATTTGAATGAAATTGGTTGCGTAGTTCTCGAGTTTTAGGGATTCACACAGACAGACAGACAGATAGACAGACAGACAGACAGACATTCTCATTTTTATATATATAGATAACTGTGTGTTAACACAATTATATAAAAGGATTACACAACATGCATTAACACACCAATGTTTGATAAATCAAAAGCAGAACTTACTTCTGGTTTCCTGTATCCTCGGTTGTTGATCCAATCTAAAAATGCCTGTGAACAATACAGCAAAGACAGTTTGGAATTCTGTGAAATAAAATATTATGATTTTCTTATTCTGTAGAAATAACCAAAGATTATTATGTGTACCATACTCATATCTCTAACAATGAACTTAAGACCAAAACATTTGACATATTATTATTATTATTATTATTATGATTATCATTATTATTATTATGATTATCATCATTATTATTATTATTATCATCATCATTATTATTATTATCATCATTATTATTATTATTATTATCATCATTATTATTATTATTATTATCATCATTATTATTATTATTATTATTATTATTATTATTATTTTCTTCATGTTCAAGTACATGTGTATTGATCATTATTTTATTTATTCTATTCAATTTTAGGAAAATTGAAACGTGTCTCTGACAATTCTGGAGAGAATTGAACTTATTTTGTGCATAACTTTTGGCCCATCCTGTATGACTCAGTGGTTAGAGTGTCAGGCTCGCGATCATGAGGTAGTGAGTTTGATTCCCTGACCGTGTTGTTGAGCAAGACACTTTATTTTCATGTTGCTCCAGTTCACTTGTGCCTCGGAGGGGAACTTCCTGGGTACAAATCCATGGTCCATTCATGATCAAAGGGTGTCCTTTTATGTGAGTATATGTGTGTGTGTGTGTGTGTGTGTGTGTGTGTGTGTGTGTGTGAGTGTATAAACATAAAGAAAGAGAGAAATTTACCAGACTAATACTAAGTTTTTTCCTCTCTGATAATTCTTCACTTGGTAATTCTTTAGAATCTTCTAATTGGTTTTCATTATCTTCTTTCTTCCATGCCTTTACTGGAAGATACCAGGCACCAAACACTGGTCTTTTAGTTGGAAATGGTGAAACTTGCTCTGTGTGATTTTTACTGTTCTTGTGAGGTAATGGAGGAAGTGTTGATGGTTTCTGGCAGAAAAAAAATTATTGTCTTGAGAAAATGGACACATGAATACATTAGCATCATACATATACGCAACAGCACACACACACACAATTACACATAGACATATAAACACATAGACATATAAACACACACACAATTACACATAGACATATAAACAAACAAAAACTGACAAACTCTGTCAATGAAGAATTTCCATTCTTATTCATCTGTTGCCAACCCAGTGCAGGATGAAGGCCTCAACATGCCATGACCAGCTTATCTCTGTTGGTTGCAGTTCTACCTGCCTACTCTGACCAATCACAGGTCAGACTGGTTGCTCCTGTGGTCAGTGATTCGTCCTGGCCTTACAAGGTGCCTGGCTCAAATTTGAGCTCAGAACACAATGAATCAGATCAAACACTCTAATGACCCCCACCAATCCTCACACCTGAATAAATATTTTGTTTATGAACCCTGGAATGGTCAAAGGTAAAGTTAACTTAACTAGGTTTGAACTCACTGTGTATAGACCTGGAATCAATACCACAAGGTATTCGATTGGATAACATGATGTGTGTGTGTGTGTGTGTGTCTTTGTGTCTGTTTGTCCTACCCTCACTGCTTGACAAACATTGTTGGTGTGTTTACATCCCCCATAACTTAGTGGTTTGGCAAAAGAGAGCGATAGAATAAGTACTGGGGTCAATTCATTTGACTCAAAATTCTTCAAAGTGGTGCCCCAGCACGGCCACAGTCTAATGGCTTAAATAAGTAAGATATAAAAGATAATAGCAAATTCCTTTTAAGTTTTGTAAGAGAAAAAAAAAAAAGAAAGAGTGAAAAACTTTCTTACTGCAGCCGGTCTCTGTTTCAATGTTTTGTTTTGAATAGGTTTATGGTTTTGGTAAACTTTATCTGACACATCAAGGTTATGGTGTGTGCCTTGAGAAATGTCAACAATTTCAATTGGAACAGAAAGAGTTGGTTTATTTTCATAATCGTTGCTAAAAAGTGCATTAATCGTTGATTCATCAATACTGTTGTCTCCTCCAAGACTTGATACCCATTCACAAAATTCTTGGATAACATTTTTCACATGATCATTCTGGAAGACACAATAACAGAAACACTTGCTTTATAAACTGACACATGTAATATATATGACAGCACATCTGTCAAATGTAATATGTTTTATTTGTGGACCGTCAAATGACTGACATATATAATAATTTGTCCATTAAATTTGATGATGATCAAACAACAACCCAAATATAAAAGAGAGAAAGAGAGACAAAGGAGAAAATAGAAGATGATGTCTAAGGTTATATTCATCTGTTGGTGATCAATAAGACTTCAGCCACATAGAAGCACTTCAACAGGGAACTCATCCATGCAAGGGACCAGAGAATCACAAACTCTCCTACATCAACTATACTTTCTGAGTGCCTGGAGTTGTGGAAGTGGTAGAATCTCATTGTGGTAAATATGTGGTACGCCGCAGACACAATGAAAGATCCACTGTCTGTGGATCCAAGAAGTTTCAACCATTTGTAATTAATGAAAACCATGATTGATGACATAACATTTCAACAAGTGTTGTTGTTTGTATATCTTGCATGTCCATGTATGCAAGGATGTATGAATGTGTGTGTGTGTGTGTGTGTGTGTGTGTGTGTGTGTGTGTGTGTGTGTGTGTGTCTTATAACCTTATATGTATATGCATACACACACACACACACAAACAGAATCTCTATGTATATGTGTATACATATATATATACACACACACATGTTGATGCCATCACCCAAATGGTGTACATTTGTGCCATGAGTATATCTTACATGTGCATCTGATATTCTGTCTCCTTTCTTTTGTTCTTTGTTTTTGTCTTCGTTTTTCGTGGTCAGCCACCGATATGGGTTACGCAAGGTCTCACCATCACTGAAAGTAGACAACAAACTCAATGACAAAGCAGCTCAATCACTCCTCTCACCCCCAACTGTAACAGAGAGAAAAGGGAGGGTGGAGGGTAATCTTATGGCTTCAACATGTGGAAGTGGAAAAAGGGCCATAGTTCGAATCCAAGTTGGATAAACATTTTATAGTTCCTGAACAAGGGAGGTAACTCTACTCATTCTGCTTGACCGAACAAAGAAGTTTGTAATTCCTAATGAAGGAATAAGTAATTAGCAAACAGCGTAATTAGTCTGTGAAGAATGTCTGAGAGAAACAGTCAATGTCATCACTGTTTCCGTTGTTGTGTACAAGAAGATTACAAAAAAAAATATTGACGACTCACTTGTTAGAGTTGGCAACTGGAACAGAATTAGCAAACGAAGATTTGTTTTCCAATTGTTTCTTCTGTCCTTCCATTTGATGGTTTGCAGCATTTTCATTCAAGTTTGGTTGAATAATATTAGAGGCAAACTGATTAATAATCTTCATCTCGGTAACGTCCTTGGTGGAAGTATCCATTTCTTCAGGACTTTGGGGATTATACATTTCAGGGTCCAGCAGTTTGACAATATCCAGAAACACCTAAAAGGACAAAAATGGTTGTTAGTTCTTTAAGACCAGTTTATAAGAAAGATGATGATGTTGCAGAGATAGATGACAGCAATGTGGACCCTAGCCATGCTGGCATCAATCACAGCCTTGCTACTTTAACCCCGAGGACACATATAAACTATGTCCTTTCTTTGTACTTTCTATTGTGGCTTCTGCACCTCACAGCCGTCTGGTCTCATATCAACGTCTCTCCTCCTTCCTTTATTTGTCTGGCCTCTTCCCTCCACTCCAGAACCGACTCCAAACATTTCACCAATTCCTTCCTTCTCACAATATTAATGCATTCCCAGTTTTCTGTAGGTGTAACATGTCACACTGTCATTGTCCCACATACGTGTGTGTCGTTATCTATATATATATATATATATATAATCAAGTGGAGAACCCACACAAGTAATCTCCAGGAGTGCCTTCGGATTTAATTATCCCCTGGTTGCTTAGATACTTCAGACTACCCCTTGAATATTAAAGCAATCCTATCATATATATATATATATATATATATATATATATATATAAGTATATATGGGTACAGGACGTTACCAACAGTGCAAACAACATGAAATACATAGACAACATATTAAATATGTAAACACCAAGAAGAAAAAATGGAAAACAGGACAAGTAAACACAGAGAAATGACACTTCTTCAGTTGTCGGTTGTCTATCTACTCCTTTTCTTTGAAAAGAGAACGTGCATAAAGACAACCCATGTTGAGATGGAGACAGTCACACTGACATGGAGGATATGCCATGAACCACAGCCATGTTGACATGGTCCACAGCTGAGATGGAATACTTCAAGACTTGATTAAATAATTCTCTGAATGTTTTCCAAAGTAATTTAGACAAACCATAATATTTACCTTCTTGTCTACACACAATTCCAGATGTGGAAACAAAGCTAACGGATGCTGCAGTAAGGTGTATTCTAACAGCTGAAGTTTATTCCATCTTTCCTCAGCAAGGGGGAATTTCTTGGAGTAACAGATTTGTTCTTTAGTAAAGCGCTGATATTTTGGTACCTCTTCTTTTAGTTTTGCAAGACTTTTTGGCTAGAATAATAAAAAATGGGGAAGATCAGAATAAGCAATGTTAAGAAATCTATAATACAGGATAAAATTCTAAATGTGTGTATAGTTGTTTAACAGCAACCCTATGTTCAAAGTAATATTTTTGTCTTTCAGAAGATTAAAAAAATAGAATAGATAAAACTAATTAACCTCATTTCTTCTAATTAAAAGAGTTTTAATGAAAAAAAACACATTTTTGTATTGTTTCTAAACTAAAAATAATGTTGAAAATAGAGTGAAATACTTGACTAAGGTATGATCCATCAGTTATGAGGGGTAAACCATCTCGGAAATCATTCACTCCATTTTTCAATAGAAACTTATTTTTCCAATTTAAAGATTTTGATGGAATTTTTGATTTCAGGGGCTTCAGATATTTGGTTTTAAGTCTTTCTTTGTACCTGCAAATACAGAAAATGGTAGAGACCAAAGATATTTAATCAGAAATATTTCAAATGGATGTCAACTATTCAAATATTTGTTTATCAATGTGATGAACTCCTGTCATAGATTGGTAACATGATCAAGGTTTGATTAGTCTCTTACCTGCTTATCTTCAATATCTAAATCACCCACCAGGACAAGATCCTTGACCATTTTCGCTGTTGCAAGAGACTTGGATTTTTTACCGATTTTTTTCCTCCCCTCTTGACGCTGGGCTTTCAACAGGTTTGTTGAAATGTTTCAGTCCTGGTGGAACCATTCCTCCATAGAACAAGTCTATTGAAATGGTTCAGTCCTGGTGGAACCATTTCCTCCATAGAACAGGGCTGTGATTGGCTCTCAAGGGAATTCATTTCCTGCTGTCACTTTTGTTTGATGTTTTTTTTTTTAAATCCTGTTGGGTGCCCATATCTCTTCAACAAAAAAACTCAACTGAGATGATAGTATAGGATGATGTAGGTACCAGAAGCAGGTTCCACTGGCCGATGATGGAATCAGTCCTGTAAGACGCCAGTCTCTTAAAGTTAACATTCCCTGATAATCCAACAGTTAAGTTACTTCTTATTTCCAGCTTCAACTCTTTATTCTCTTGAAGTCTAAATTTCTAAAAATAGTTTCTTAATGGCCCTTAGAAGAGGAGAAAGGGTCTGACTTCATAACATATTCAGGGCCTTTGAGACAATTATTAGAAGAGGGTAGACAAGGGGGAAGGATATGGGAGAGGAAGAAACTTCAGTTGGAGTGGAGTTCAGTAAAATAGGGGACAAAACATTAAGATATCGAGTTTTTCTCAGACTGGAGATAATTTGGCCCAAATATTTATAACAGAGTGGACCCAAATAAAGACACTCCAGAACCAGGCAGTGGTGGTGGTGGTGGGGAATGGACCCTAGAAGCTACTTATTGATCTTTTGCATTTTATTTAAAATAAGAATTATATTTGATGGAAAAAAAATGTATTTTCTTTTCCTCCTCTCTTTCACACACACGCACACACACATACAGAATGTATATATGTTTACGTGTGTGTGTATATATATGTGTTGAAGAGTGTAGGCTCGAAACATCTTGTAGAATTCCGTAGAATTTAAACAAGCGAAGGTAAGGTGGACGAGAATTTAAACAAATGAAGTTCAGTTTAAAGTTTATAAATAAATATATTTCATTCCATGTTCAGTTTAAACTTTATGAATAAATGTATTTTTGCATTATTCATTATTGTTTTTAAAAATAAATCACATATACCCATCATACCCACCCAAAAGCGCGCGTAATTCAAATTGAAATCTACACGAGAACAAATTAGTTGCAGGTTTTTCACGATGACTTCTACATATCCCAGTGCAAATGGAATTAATCACCGCGACATTGCCATCGCAACAACAGCAGCTAATATTCACTGGCTCAAGACATACGGATTGTTAAATACTGAAAAAATATGTCCCTCTTGTGGAGCTAGCATGAGGGAAGTGGCCAAAAACAATTTGTCCGATGGCATGATATGGTCATGTGGAAGGCCTTGTAGAAAACTGATTTCCATTAGAAAGGGAACATTTCTAGATAATAGCAAACTCAAAAGCGAGCAGATTATAGATATATTATATTATTGGGCTAAGGGAGATTTAGCTAAGAATTTAGGCCAGGAATGTCGTATAGCAAATGTAGCTGTAACAGATTGGAGGAATTACTGCCGTGATGTATGTGCAGAGTATTATATTGCGCAAAATATTAAGTTAGGCGGACCAAACCGAATAGTAGAGATAGATGAAAGTGCGTTTGTTAGAAGAAAATATAATGTTGGCCATCGGGTTAAAACGCAGTGGGTGTTTGGTGCGTTAGAAAGAGATACGAGAAGATGTTTTTTAGTTGCGGTAGAAGATCGATCATCTGATACCCTTTTAGAAATTATACAAGAGCGGATTTTACCAGGAACAACAATAATTTCTGACCTCTGGCGTTCATATAATACACTAAACACGCTAGGATATAGACATTTAACCGTGAACCATTCAATAAATTTTGTTGATCCGGTTACATTTGCCACAACAAATCACATCGAATGCCTATGGAAACATGCCAAGAACCAGAACAAAAGAGAAAATGGGACAACCCGGAATTTACTGCAAACACATCTAATAGAATTCATGTGGCGTTACGAATTCAAGGACGAGATCTTCCAGAGGTTATTGGAACAAATTCGACACCTATATCCATGCGTTTGAAACATTACAGAGTATAAGTATCTACGGAGCATAAGTATCACATTTATTTTGAAACTTAACTTCAAACTTCATTTGTTTTCTATTTTGATAAATTCTCTCTGTTGAAAATTATATTTTTATATTTTAAATAATTTGCAATTTCAGGAAATATGTTTTTATATTAAATTTGTGTTTTCTAATAATTGATAGATAGATACATAGTAGATAGATATCAGTAAGTAAGTAAGCCAAAGTATCAACTCAAATCAGCAGACAGACAGACAGACGGACACACAGATAGCTCGACAGGCAGACAGGCAAGCAGGCTGACAGACCAGCAACAAGGCATGCAGGCAGACAGGCAGACAGACAGCGACTACTTTCACTTCTGACATCTAATAGCGTGATAGTGCCGACAAATGCTTTAACTAGCCCTAACCAACACATGACTCCCAACTTTCTAGAAACAGCCTCTAAATCTCCATCGTTTTTCATAAAAAAGACACATTGGATAAGGAGATGTTCTTTACATACAAAAAGGGTGGATGGTCACGGCTAGATCGTCTTTGATAATAGGTTTGAGCGACAAAGAAACCGCTTTCACCAGCAAGTGCTCGTTCATATCTATTGTCAAAGTGTACGACGAACGGGGGAGGAGGCTATTATCGTAATATTTAAATAATATTGTACAACGTACCATGGCTGATGCTGGATCGTGTGGTTTTTGTTTGTTGTATTGATTAAAAGCAAATCATATTTCTTCTCCGCCATTATTTAAAGTTCCTGACAAATTATTGAAGCAGACATTTCATAGACAGAGCAACAGTTGCCTTGGTAACAAATAGACTGTTTTGTGTTGTTGGAAGGGAGTTAACTCATGCATTACAGTTAGATGTTGCAGGAAATATAACCCCGAGTCACACGGGTGGAATTCTACGTGTTTGTTCAAACTGCTAGAAAGAGCAGCGAAATTCATTCAAATTAACTTTTTTTGGGGAAAATAATTGTACAAAATTATTTTCTTTGTTTACACATACTCTCATACTTTATATTGATAGTTTTTTGCCCTCTCCTTCGGTTGCTACTGCTTAAACCATGTCCTATCGATTTGAAGACTTCTTAATTAATATCCACCTTTGTTTTACTCTTAGTTGAAAAAGTCGAAAAGACAGAAACTGGTACTGACCGTTACAAAATGTATTTCATGATAAAATTGTTTTAGCATTTTCCACCTTCTCTTATTTTCCTTATACATATCGACTCAAATGTCACTTTTCAACACTCTACACGTGTGTGTGTGTGTGTGTGTGTGTGCATAAGAAACAAAGATATTTGCTAGTAAAAGTATGCTATTGAAATAAATTATCTTTTGCATACCTTTTTTAAACCACGAGGTTACTCTAATGAAATTCTTTGCACACATGCATACATACACACTGGCAAACACGCACTCAGTACTCAGTGTGGTACTTTTTTAAAAAGAGAAAGTTTACCATGAGAAAATGAAAGACATAGAGAGAGAGAGAGAGAGAGAGAGAGAGAGAGAGGTGGGGGGGGGGAGATCTTTTCTATTGCTGTCACAGACTTTTAAATTGAAGTGAAAATTTTCAAATTTGCTATATTGATGTAATTTTTCTTAATGAATCTGAGTTTGTAATTCAATTATTCCAGAAAAAAATTTTGGAGAAATGTTACAGAGTTTTAAAGTTTGATCACAGGTGGAGGGGGGGGGGCAGAAAGAAAGAAATAGGGAGGAGAGGGGAGAGAGGCTAAATGAAGAGTTATCAGCATAAGGTAGAGAGGAAAGGTGTCTTAGGTTAATTGTAACTTCTCTTTCAGCTCCAGGACATTTGTTCCTTGACTACACCCATTGATAACCCTTAACCTAGCTTCTCTTATCACTTCTCCCTATTTCTTTCTCTCTATCTTCCCCTTATCTTTTATCTATAGCCTTCTATTTAAAGAAATAATCTAATGTGGCTTTGTCCCTTGTTTTATAACCATAGAAGCCTGTCTGAACCTCCGTGTGTTTTCACTCTCTTCGTTGTTGCCAAAATAAGGGAATCAATCAACGTTCTACGTCTTGGTAGTTTTCTCTCCAAACAAAATTTTCAATTTTTAATTCACCAAAAGAAAATAGTTTTTCTTTTTCATGATGTAATTGAATTATTCATTAAAAAAAAATGTGTCTGAAACAGCTGTAGTGACACTTTAACCCATTTGTATTCCTATTTTATATATATATATATATATATATATATATATATATATATATATCAACATCATCATCATCGTCATCATCATTTAACATCCGCCTTCCATGCTGGCATGGGTTGGATGGTTTGACAAGAGCTGGCCAAGCAGAAGACTGCACCAAGTTTCTCTGTTTTGACATAGTTTCTATGATTGGATGCCCTTCCTAACACCAACCACCCAGCAGAGCGGACTGGCTGCTTTTTACGTGGCACCAGTACAGACAAGATCGGTTTTGGCAAGGTTCTTTACAGCTGGATGCCCTTCCAAATGCCAACCACTTTACTGAGAGGACTGGATGCCTTTTAGGTGGTGCCAGCACTGATTTTTGTCTGATCTTTGAAAGCATGGAAAAATTGGGTGACAATGATGATGATAAAGATAATTCTGGTTAATAAAGACAAATTATTAAATTATTCTAATTAATATTATTATTAAGACTTTTTTTTTTAGATGTCGTATTGATACAGATCAATGGGTATTGATAAAATGTATTTATTAAGCAACACTTTGATCTCTATATCAACCAAATATATTAATCAAACAGTGATTTAAGCATGATTGATCATATTAAAGAAAATTGCACAAACAAGAAAACACAGGAAACAAAATAAAATAAAATAAAATACAAATCTATAAATCAGACAAATTTATTTAAATATTTGTACAAAAAAACTACAACTTAATCAACAATACTAAAATATAAATAGTTTGTTATAGATAATTAACTCTCTGAAAATTAAGCCTCTCATAATTAACTTTCTGATAATCAATCATTCATCTAACAAACACAAACTAGAATTCTTTACAATATTGTTGATTCTTTTGTCCATTTTATTTCAACTATTTTTTTTTTTTTCTTTTATTCCAATTGTTCTCGGCATTCATCTCTGTTTATAGTTTAAAAAAATTTATTTTTACAATTTATGTATAATTTGAATATTTTAGATATTTTGCTTTTGGACAATCTTGAAGAAATGTTCTGGAGATATCTCTCCTTATAATAGATTTTTTCCTTGCTTTTTTGAATGGATACTGTGCAGATTTAGAATCCTCACCATCTTTATTGCTTTTGTTTTTGTTTTTATGAATGGAAAATCTTTCAAATTCTTTGGTACTTGGAGGAGTTTTATCAACTGATTTGTTCTTCCTCTTGATGGCTTTTCTAACTGGAAATAGAAGAATTTCTATGATTGGATGCCCTTCCTAACACCAACCACCCAGCAGAGCGGACTGGCTGCTTTTTACGTGGCACCAGTACAGACAAGATCGGTTTTGGCAAGGTTCTTTACAGCTGGATGCCCTTCCAAATGCCAACCACTTTACTGAGAGGACTGGATGCCTTTTAGGTGGTGCCAGCACTGATTTTTGTCTGATCTTTGAAAGCATGGAAAAATTGGGTGACAATGATGATGATAAAGATAATTCTGGTTAATAAAGACAAATTATTAAATTATTCTAATTAATATTATTATTAAGACTTTTTTTTTTAGATGTCGTATTGATACAGATCAATGGGTATTGATAAAATGTATTTATTAAGCAACACTTTGATCTCTATATCAACCAAATATATTAATCAAACAGTGATTTAAGCATGATTGATCATATTAAAGAAAATTGCACAAACAAGAAAACACAGGAAACAAAATAAAATAAAATAAAATACAAATCTATAAATCAGACAAATTTATTTAAATATTTGTACAAAAAAACTACAACTTAATCAACAATACTAAAATATAAATAGTTTGTTATAGATAATTAACTCTCTGAAAATTAAGCCTCTCATAATTAACTTTCTGATAATCAATCATTCATCTAACAAACACAAACTAGAATTCTTTACAATATTGTTGATTCTTTTGTCCATTTTATTTCAACTATTTTTTTTTTTTTCTTTTATTCCAATTGTTCTCGGCATTCATCTCTGTTTATAGTTTAAAAAAATTTATTTTTACAATTTATGTATAATTTGAATATTTTAGATATTTTGCTTTTGGACAATCTTGAAGAAATGTTCTGGAGATATCTCTCCTTATAATAGATTTTTTCCTTGCTTTTTTGAATGGATACTGTGCAGATTTAGAATCCTCACCATCTTTATTGCTTTTGTTTTTGTTTTTATGAATGGAAAATCTTTCAAATTCTTTGGTACTTGGAGGAGTTTTATCAACTGATTTGTTCTTCCTCTTGATGGCTTTTCTAACTGGAAATAGAAGAATTACACAAATATCATTAAACAGCTTTTTGAGTTGTTGTTTAGTTCTATGTTATCTCTGATCAAACCGATCTGCCATAAAAATCTTTCACCCAAACCAAACCAAAATGGTCCAATTTGTCATTCTTGGTTTTTAACTTCTTCAACTATGTCTTCAACAACCTATTTCATGGTTGGATTCATTAAAACTAAATATTTCATTAGGTTATCATTGCAATTTCCAATAAACAGGGTTGCAAAGGTTTATAAAGTCATAACTGATGGGAAATCCTGTTATTTCACAGAAATCACTCAACTGTGAACAGAAAAAGTTGGTCATCATTCTGCTCATTTAACAACCATCTTCCATGCTGGGTTGAATGACTTGACAAGGATCTGATGAGTTGAAGAACAGCATCATGCTCTAGTGTCTGCTTTGGCATGTTTTCTATTGATAGATGTCTTTTCTAATAACCACCATTTTACAATGTGCGTATGTGTTTTATTTTACACACATACATACATTCATGCATAAATATGCATGTGTATATATATATATATATATATATATATATATGTATATGTATATATATGTATATGTATATATATATATATATATATGTATATGTATATATATGTATATGTATATATATATATATATATATGTATATGTATATATATGTATATGTATATATACATATATATATATGTATATGTATATATATGTATATGTATATATACATATATATATATGTATGTATATATAAAATAATAAGGATTATTACAAAGTAGCATTAGCATTACCTTTAATCCCTTTTGATATTCAGCTTCAAACAGACCTACACATGTTGTTTCTATTGCATTTTGATGAGTAACTGTTGCAGTTGCAACTCCACTATAATACAGGTGCAATTTCTTCAGGGTCTTCACTTTAATATCCTTTAACTGTTTAAAGTTTTATGTTGATTCCCTTTGATGCGAAGTTGTACGTTAATTTAGACGCAAACTATCTTCAATTCAAGTATTGATTGGATAATCACTTGTTTTTTCCTTATAGCAAGTTATTTCAAAACACTTCATTTTTTAAATGTTTATGTAGATCGAAACTGAACCAAATTCGATGACTGGCACCCGTGCCTGTGGAGCGCTAACAGCACTTTCCAAGTGGGATCACTGCCAGAGCAGTGGTCTCGCTTCCGTGCTGGTGGCATGTAAAAAGCACCATTTGAGCGCGATCGTTTCCAGCTTTGTTTTACTGTCACTTGTGCCAGTGACATGTGAACAAAACATTGGACTGGCTCCTGTGCAGGTGGTATGTAAAAAACACCATTTGAGCGTGGCCGTTACCAGTACCACCTGACTGGCCTTCGTGCGGTGGCACGTAAAAGCACCCACTATACTCACGGAGTGGTTGGCGTTAGGAAGGGCATCCAGCTGTAGAAACTCTGCCAGATCAGATTGAAGCCTAGTGCAGCCATCTGGTTCGCCAGTCCTCAGTCAAATTGTTCTACCCATGCTAGCATGGAAAGCGGACGTTAAACGATGATGATGATGTATGTGAATGATGGCCATCAATATTCTGCCATTTTTGTGGCTTATCAACAAGTACCTGTATTTACTCTAGCCCTGCTTCTAATTTATATTTGCCTCCAATTTGGTTCAGATATTATAAACATAGAATATTTGAATAAACATTTACAAATTTAGGGAGTTGAATGTTTTATGTTATAAACTAAAATTAAAATCTTAATGCCTAAATATTTATCATAAATCTATTATAGAATTGAATTACAAATTTAGATTAATATTAAATTTATTATAAAGATTTAATTATAAATTAATAAACAATAATTATAGCTTAATTATCAATTTATTAAAAATACTAATTGTACATTTACAAATAATGATTATACATTGTTATAATTAATAATAAATTCAATAAAAAATATTAATAATTTATTTTTGGTTAATTAAATTTGCTAAATCTAATGTGTACAATACCTGACCAGTCTTGGAATGTCTCTGAAATAAAATGTGGCACAATTTGCAGCTTTTACAGAAGGTGCAGACATAAGATGCAAGGTATTTGGGTGCAGGGCAAAAGAAATATAAATGGCAAAAAAAAACAACATGCAAATCAAATGTAAATAATATGCAAATAATATGTAAACTGTGTAAAAACATGCAGAGAGAAAAATGAAATGTAGATATCAAAGAATATTCCCAAAACAGTTTCCTGACCATATTCTTTATTGATAATAGATTAATTGAATGTTTTAATTAACTGTTAAAATAATCAATACTTTTGAAGGATTTTAGTAAAGTAACAATAATTATATTTATTGGAATATTAACCTAAATAGCATATTTGGAGCCATCTAGCAATATGCCATTTTATATATGTATATATATATATATATATATATATATATATATATATATATATATATATATATATATATATATTTGAGAGAGGAAAAGAATGACTTCACTGGTAGTTCTATTCAATTTAATTTTCTAATAATATAATTTTACAGTTTGGTTTTTAGATTTCTTTCTCACACACACACACACACATACACATTGATATATATATATATATATATATATATATATATATATATATATATATATATCTATATCTATCAATGTGTATGTGTGTGTGTGTGTGAGTGTATGTAGATATTCATGACTTGGAATCCCAAAGTCTGATTCAGTTTCATTTTCTTTTATGTTTCTGTCGTTTACCTTCAACCATGTTACCTTCCACCGATAAAGTTACCTCTCCATTGTCTGTGCGTCCTCCAGTCACATAACGTGAAGCCTTCTACTTCTAAATGTCTCACAACTTTATTTAACTCCCCCCCACCTAGATATATCATTCTTCACAGTTAATGCATTCACGCCCAGTTTACATTCAAGACATTAGTTCTGCCACAGGTTCCATTCCAGGGTTAAGGCATTCAAATTAAATTACCATTCACAAAAATGTTTAAATCAGAAAATATTATTTTAAAAAAAGCATAAATTAAACAATAATTGCCATCACAAAATAATTACATTGCTGCTATTTCATGCATACTTTGCTGTCTGGAAGATTATATCTTTAAATTGTTATCGGAGAGGTCATATATTCTATAAACTCTTAAAGGAAGGTTCTCGTATAATATCAAATTAATATTTAACTGAATAAATTAAATTTTGTGATAGCAGGTTAGGATTTGAAGAAATTGGCAGTAATTTTGGTCATCCCAGCAACTGCATTGTCCTTCAGGGAAACTAAATTTATCATTTATATTTGACTGATTCAATCAAAACCTGATGTATTGAACACTTTCCTTTTTAGATCAATCAAGGAGAAACTGAAACTGTATTTATTAAGGAACATGACTAAAGATCAATATCAAATATTTATTTTTTATGTAATAAAGCAAAATTGAAATTGCTTTTGTAATATATTGTTAGGTAAATGAAGTAATTATTTCCAATAAATTATATTTAATAAAAAAAAAGAAAAAGAAAAACGCTTATGGCAGGGAATTATTGTGAGGTTTCTGTAAATAGAACTCTGTAAATTTTAGAAACATTTTCAACTATTGAAGGTGTATGTGATTAACAGGAACCACATTAGAAGAGAGTGGGTGTGGCTAACTCAAGATAGACACTGTATGGGTGTGTCTGAATTGTATGGGAAGTGCATGGGTGTGGCTAACATAAGACAGAACTGTTTGGGTGTGTCTAAACTACTTGGAAAGTGTGTGGGTGTGGCTAATATAAAACATAACTATTTAGATGTGTCTAAATTACTTGGGAAGAAAGTGAGTTTGGGGGATACTGTATGGGTGTGTCTAAATTGCTTGGGAAGTGTGTATGGGTGTGGCAAGTGTGGGTTTGTTAAATTAATTATTCATACCTCCAAGCGAGTCCTTGCCAAAGCAATATTTTGTCCTTTGCTTCTTGAAAGATTTCCATTTCTTTTGATGCAGTAATCTCATTTGTGAAGAGAAATGCTTGTGTTTGTATGTGTATATATGTTTACTTGTGTGTGTGTGTGTGTACATTTTAGGTCTTTAATGTAACTGGTGAATCGAAAGTTCTGTAGAAAGAACTATTGTCTAAGGATAGAACTAAACTTATGGCTAATTCCTTGTTTGATTCTAATTTAAAGGCAAAAATCTCAATAAGCATTATTATAATAGATTCAGAAATATTAAATATAAGCTTAGAATATAGGAAAGAAATTATATTTTGAACTATGATAACTGTCTTGTCAATCAGTCATGTGCAATTAGTGAAGTGTTCACAATTTAACGAGAAGATGACCAATTAGCCTCTTGTCATTTCTGACCCTGATGATTAGAGGGGATGGGAGTGGAAGAGGATTTTTCTCCAAACATCCTATATGATGATGATAATGATGATGAAGATGGGAGGAGGAGGAGGCTGTGTACACCTCAAAATAATTAGGCGATAATGATGTAAATGATAATGATGAAGATGATGATGATGAAAATGATGATGATGATGAAAATGATGATGATGATATTTGCTATGCTATTACTATTATGTACATAAACAATTCTGTATTTGAGAGAAGTCTTCTTAACAATATCCCCAGGCATGTTGTAAAGCCAAGATTAAACAAGTGACAGAGAAATTTGAAAGGCAGGGGGAATGTTTAGGGGATAGTTTTAATGTTTTGAGTAGAAACACAGTCATCCCTGCTGTTTAAATCGGTTTTGCACATGTTCTCTGTTCATCCTTCAAATCCGAAAATATTTTCCTTGAAAACTCCATTTCAACTTCAAGAAATTTGGATTCAAGGAAATCTTGAAGGTTTGAGAGAAGACTGCCCATTGGAATATTGTAAAAGAAGACTTAAGAAACAGCCAACGTTTTGAATACAGATTGCTGAGACTGAGAACTGAAGTGGGTTTTAAGGAAGTTTTTGGTTGGAATGTATTTTTGCTTTTCTTAACAGAAAGCTGTTCCACCAACCAATAAATGGTCATCAAAGAAGCTACCATTTCTATGTTGGAGCCCATCTCAGCCCATTTGTGCCACCATTTCAGTAGGAAAGGAGGGAAAGAATTGGAAATTTATGACATTCATGAATTCTTTGGAAAGTATTTTTGATGCAAAGGAAGACAGACATTTCAGTGAGCGGGAAATGGAAATGGTCAAAGCTTGCAAGGATCCCATCCACAACGTGTTGCTAGGCAACATAGACTGGATGGAATTAAGACAAGACGAGTTATCTTCTCTTATTATGAGAATTCTGATTGTGTTTCTCAACGAAACGTTTTGTTCCATTCAGACAGGAAAACCAAAAGCAAACACTGGACAAATTGCACAGCCTCACTGATAGCAAGACAAATCTTTAAACCTTACTATTTTTTTAAAAAATCATTTAAAAAAATTGTATTTAATTATCTTGTTTTTATATGCTAATTAATAAAAGGAATGTTTTAAAGTGTTTCCAGGCAACCAAGTAATTATTCCTCAACCAAGCCAGCTTCTTCCAAAAGCTGTTCGGGATTAGTATCAGTTGCCACTGAAAGGTTCTTCCACATTCGGTCTTTCTTACTCGAGGTTTTCGCTTGATGGATAACAGGTGTTTCGAAACCATTGCTATTTAACACTTGCATCAGCTCGAAACGGAATGTTGAGATATCTTGTTTAAGTTCATTAACGTCGTCTTGGGAGACTATTTCGTCTTTCTGTGGGCGTTGTTTATTCATGATGTATCGACTAATAAGTTTACGGATAACCACCTGTGCAAGAAAAACATAACCAAAGCAGCTGTTAATTGGAAACTCAGACAAATCACAAAAATTCTTTGATTACATACCAAAATATCAAAGAGAAGACATAGAGAGGAAAATACTGGTCGAAAAGATGGGAGAAAGAAGATGTAGATATTTCAAGAATTAAGAAAAACTAGCCGTGAACTTAAATGGTGAGTCTTCTAGTTGAAGAGGGGAGGGTGGAGCGGTTGTTTATTATTTACGTATCATTATATACACAGCGTTATGTCGTTGGTGAGCTAAGTCTATCCGAGGTAGAATGAACAAGATGTTTTGTTACCTTACAGTCTTTAGTTCAAACCCTTGATTTTATTAATGTCTGTTTCAAAAAATAGAGCAGGAGTGTGGGGGAGTATATGGGAGGGGAATTCTTAAGGGAATGGATGGCTGCTTCTAGAGTAGAACTCAACTTAACTGACATTTCTACCCCCACAATAAACTCCCTTGAATCTTGAAATAAAGGGCTACATGTTACCTCAACAATCAATAACAAATTTATCGATTAATGTTTTTTAAAGATCAATATAAAGTTTACAGTAATTTCGCTAAGAAATAATAAATATCAAATTTCACCTGGTAACGGATTTCTCTCTTGTTAATGTTGGAAACGGTAGACTGAAAAATAGACATGAGAGAAACAATATTGAAATAATAATGAGGAATATTAAAACAACAATGGAATCATAAAGAATTGAAAAATAATAATGTAACAATAAAGAAAAAGTAATGAAAAAATAGTAAAAAACAATTGCTAACAAAGACACAAGTTGGAGGGGATGGGACAAGGTAAGGGTGGAAGGGGAAGACAAATCCACCCCAGGAGCTGAGTTGTACCTTATTTTATTCTCCTCAGAGAGATGAAAGATAAAGTTGACTCAAGCAGGATTTGAACTCTGAATTAAGGGACCATAACTTAATACCACAAGGCATTTTGTCAGATATTCTAATAACTTTCAAAGCAATAATAAAGAATTCATGAAATAATAATAATAATTAAGGTGTGAAATATCCATACAGAGAAATGTGTTGGGTGGGTTTAGACATTTTATCCATTTCCTATGAATTGTGAGTTTGTTTGAATGAAGCTGACCAGGGACAGCCAAAGGGACACAACAACAACAACAATAACAATATGAACCTTCCTTAATATCTCTGGATTTATTTCAGGCAATGACTCAAGAGAATCAATCGAACAACAGACAAAATATTTGTGGTTTTTTGAGTTGTGTTATTTCAAGTTCTAAGTTCAAATCTTGTTGAGGTCATCTTTGCCTTTCATTGTTCCAGGGACAATAGAAATGAAGAACCAAGGAAATATCGGATTCTTTAATAGTTCCTAGAAAACATTTTGGAAGGGAGCGGAATTATTGTTGAAGATTAATTTTAACAGAGACATTGGAGGAGTTTTTTATATGTCATAAGTTGACTGAGCCAGAGTTAATCAAAACTGTCCAAGGCTGACCAGGGCTTCCCCAAGAATGGCTAGAGCTGACCAGGGCTTCCCCAAGAATGGCTAAAGCTGACTAGGGCTGACCAGGGTTTCCCCAAGAATGGCTAGAGCTGACCAGGATTGACTAGGGCTGACCAGGGCTTCCCCAAGAATGGCTAGAGCTGACCAGGATTGACTAGGGCTGACCAGGGCTTCCCCAAGAATGGCTAGAGCTGACCAGGATTGACCAGGGCTTCCCCAAGAATGGCTAGAGCTGACCAGGATTGACTAGGGCTGATCAGAGCTTGACCAAAATTGACCGGGTCTTCACTACAATAATGGATCTTCCTGAACGTTTGAATTAATGGACTCACCCGAACATTCTTCCATTTGACTGTCTTCTGTTCTGCTGTGTGAGCCAAAAGCAAATTCTTGATGGATGCAACTGTATTTGTAAAAGACTTTGGACTTGGGAAAATGTTAAAAGGTGGAGGAACTGTGGCTCCCTCTGCAAAGTAACTTATCCAGAGTCTGGAACGAGCAAATTTCCATTCTTCATCAGCTTGGCTCTGAATTTAAAAAAAAACAAAAATATAAAGCTATAAAAATATATAAAGTTATATATAAAATTAAACATTTTGCCACATAAACACATAATCGTCATAAGACCATTACCCTTCTTTCTAACATCGTTATCATCATCTTTATCGCAATTATTGCTGCTCTAATTATTATCATTATTATTATTATTATTACCATTATTATTATTATTATTATTATTATTATTATTACCATTATAACCATTATTATTATTATTATTCAGTAGTTTTATTTTTATAACGTGCTTTCACTTCACTACCGAGCGCAGCTCTGTGCGCCTTGGGTATGTGCTGTGGTTTGCTGTGGTGCTCTTATGTTTACTGTATTGAAAGTGTTTTGCGTAGAATGTGTGCAGTACCCAGTAGTGCAATTTTCTGTATGTTATATATATTTGTAAGTCCTGGTGTTTTTGTTATGTATTTGTCTGAATATTTTTTTATTATACCTAAGGCACCTACTATGATAGGAATTGTTTCTGTTTTTAGATTCCACATTCGAGTTATCTCTATTTCCAGGTCTTTGTATTTTGAAAGTTTTTCCATTTCTTTTAGAGAAACGTTGTCATCTGCTGGTATTGATACATCAATTAGAAAGCATTTTTTTTCTTCATGATCTTTGACAACTATATCTGGTCTATTTGCCTTAATTTCTCTATCTGTGTGTATTGGCATATCCCAGAGTTATTATTATTATTATTATTATTACCATTATTATTATTATTACCATTATTATTATTATTATTATTATTATTATTATTACCATTATTATTATTATTATTATTATTATTATTATTATTATTATTACCATTATTATTATTATTATTATTATTATTATTATTACCATTATTATTATTATTATTATTATTATTACCATTATTATTATTATTATTATTATTACCATTATTATTATTATTATTATTATTATTATTATTATTATTATTATTAGTGGTATTTTGCTCATTGCTACATTCTGTGTTCAAACTGCAGTTGTTTCCCTCTCTTTGAAAGAAAATGATCATTTAACCTTTGAAGATGTGTGAAAACGAATTTAATGATAAATGGGTGGGGGAGATAATAAAACAAACAAATAAAAGTAGAGATGATCATGGTTTCAGATAAAAAATGGAACTTTGCATGACACATAAAACACGTAGTGATAACAGCAACCATAATGTGCATGCACGCACACACACACACACACACACACACACACACACACACACACACACACACACACGCACACACGCACACACATTAATTTAATAGTTAACAGAGTTTTGAGTTGAATTTCTGGTCATGTTAGTTGCATTCCTCCTTAAAGGTGAGTTTGCCGTTACTGATTTTTGATTCACTCATTAATTTATGCAGAAAAACTCCATGATATTATTTGAGCTACACTAGTTGAGCCAGTGTTATTAACTGAGCCTAATTTATCAGCTGAGCCAGTGTTATTAGTCATTGATATAAATGAATGACACAAAACATTTCACCAGACAAATGATTATTGTATATATTATTCTGTATCATCTCAGTAATTTATATTTTGACCAATACAATATTCTATTGAACTACTGAGCATTAGTTGACTTCTGTTCCATGTAGCAGCCAGCAATCTTGTAATTTATTGATAATAATCAATTATATACATCCCCCCCCCCCCACTCCTTCACATTCCAAACAGTTTATTTTGATCTGCAATAAAGTGATAAACCAGATGAAAGTCTGCTAGATAACACATGCCAAGAGATCAATATTTATTGTCATCCCTAACTTTCCAACAACATATCTGACATTTATCAAGTTACACACTGTGTCTGATGAGCTGTTCTCAAATCAGATCTCTTTTATCAGTCTCATCCATTAATTCTTGTTTTATTAACAGTCTCAGAAGGTAAAATGACATCTCAGATTTCAAAAATATTTTCAGTTTCTTGTTTACCATTTATGGCAATTGGTGACCATCAATGTCCTTACTGGTTATAGGTTTCCAACAAACCAATCACTGGTTCATTGCATTTTCATAGTGAGACTAATAAGGGAGTGTTTATAACTCAGTGCAGAACATGTATTACAAAGCACTTTGAAATGCAGCAATTTCTTGGATTGTTTACTGATGTTTATATCTGTTGTTTCATTGTTTGTGTGTGTGTGTTGGGCTTCCACACAGTTTCTGTTGATCAAATTGTACCCATAAGGGCAATAGAAGATATTTTTCCCAAGGCACTATACAGTGGGGTCACATCTGCAACTTCCTCTGTGTGACTGGTTTCTAAAACTATAGGCGAGGGGATGAGACAGTTCAAGTTGGTGCAGCACACTTCTGATTTCATTGCTATTTCTTGTGTGCCATTGTTTGCAGCTTTGGGAATTGCCAGGGCAGAGACAAGAAAAACCATCTTTTCTTAAGTGCCATCAGCATCAAGAACTAATGATGAATGTGAAGTGGAGAGGTCTCCCCACTTTAGCACAAGACCAGCCAGAAATTATGAGTAACAATACTTTGTGTGCTTTTGTGGAGTTAAAGAGTTCAGGAAAGGAGGGGGAACAACTAACAAAAGAAATGATGAGAGAGGGAGAGCAACATAAGCAGAGTGAGCCCTAACAAATGGCAAGAAAGTGACCAGAAGTCTTTCAAAGGGAGGTACTCACCCCTATAAGGACAGGGTAGCTGAACTTAAATGTTCTTCAAAAGAGAAATACACACTTAACCTTAATAGATGACAAATTAGATAATGCAATAGATAAGGAGTTGGGCAAAGAGTAACCTGGCGTCTGTTTTGTGGATTAAACTTTTAATCTTAATAATCTATATTTCTTATTCTTCTCTATCCAGCAGCATACATATACACAAGGTGTTACTATGGTTACACAGAGATGCACATTATTATTATTATTATTATTATTATTATTATTATCATTATTAGTATTGGTAGTAGTATTAGCAGCAGCAGCAGTAGTAGTAGTAGTAGTATTTTGATTCCTTGCAATGAAAGACCTTTGATTAGTGAGCAGAAAGTCCTTGTTAACTACTTAAAATATTTAAAAATAAACAAATGACGGTCAAAAGAAAGACTCTACTTCACTAGTAGCAGACATGGTACCACAACTGATCACTGTTGACCATTAGACTTTGTTTCTAAAGCAGTGTTATGTTAAAGCATAAAATATATGGAGCTGGCAGCAAGAAAATAATGCTGTGGCTTTATTGAACAACTTCGCTTCACAAGAGGTGCATCATTTCAATTATCTCAGAACATGCATATTTTCGTTTTAATCAATCTATGGAAAATTATCATTAGCTAAAGATAGTTATATAAATTCATTTAGTTATGTCTTCTAACGAGGTAAAAAACATTTATTTCATTAAAGCATTAAGTCATTCAAAATATAAAACATTTGCAAAGATGAGATGCAAAAGAAGAAAACACTCAGGAAAAATAACATGAAAAATGATATGAGATTCAGAAGGTGTCAATTGGAAAGAAATTGAAGAGAGATTTTAGTGAAACATAAAACGAAAATAACAAAGCCCTTATAATTCATTAGGAAATACTTACCAGAATGAACTTAGAGAAAAGACTTGGGTAGTATATCAAGAACAAGTGTGTGTGTGTAATTGCATATCATCATCATCATTTAACATATATATATATATATATATATATATATATATATATATATATGTATGTATATTATTTATTTAAAGGTCACAATACATGTTATTATGTGCTACTAATAGTTTCATATGTTGAGAGAACTCAAACATATTCTTCAGGCACAAACTACATATCAGAAAGAAACTAAAGAAATTGAATAATAAAAGAAATGCGAAAAATCTGAGAAAGCAGCATATAGAAAATGCAAACATTTCATTATGATAGATGGCTTTTGCACCTGAAGAATATTTTTGAGATATTTCTTAACATATAAAACTATTAGTAGTGCTTTATAAATGTATTGTGACTTTTAGATAAATAATATTTATCTCTCACCAGACGGAGTACTTTTTTGTTGAATTTTCTATCACAGATGAATATAATATGTATATTAATATATATGTGAGTATATATATATATGTGCAACAGAAACAGTATTAGTTTAAAATAGCAAAAATAGCAATCTGTGTCTCATGCTTAAAGCAGATCCATCATGAAAAGCCTAATTAACTTCGTTATTTTTCCTGCAGTTGTATTGCTTATAGATTTGTCTGCTACTGATGTATTTTTTAACCTCTGCATGTCTACAAGATATTCTATCTCAGGACAAATACTGCAAGTTAATTAGACTTTCCATGTTTCTGCTTTAAGGATGATACACAGATTGATGTATATATGTGTGTGTGTATGTGTGTATACATACATACATACATACACACACACATATATATATATATGCATGTATATATATATATATATATATATATATATATATATATATATATATATATATGTATATCTATATATGTATATATATATATGTGTGTGTATGCATAAATGTATGTATGTATGCGTATATGTGTATATGTATACATATAGAGTGAGACTAGTACAATTAGTACAAGAGATCACAACAAGTAGTGAAATGCTTTGATGAAAATCTATTCAGTTCATGCAAGTATGGAAGAACATAAGGAAAACGTTAATGATGATGATGATGATAATGTTGTATGGCATTTGAATAATAATTAGTTTGTCCATTAAAGGCAACTGATGCTGCTACAATAAAGGAATTGACTGGAAGTTTGATAAAGACACAGACTGATGTGTATTTAATAAAAAAGGAATCAACTAGAAGTTTGGTAAACATGCAAATTCTAAATAACAAACGAGGTTAGTAATGAAAGAATTTAAAGAAATATCTCAATTATTAAGTCAGGTTTTAGAGAGGGGTGAGGTGGTGGGAACATTTACTAAAATTAAATTTGAAAGGTTGTTAATATCTGTGGAAAAATAGTTTTTTTTTATATACCAAATAATTCATTTAAATATTTCAATTCTATCATTAAGAAAAACTAACATTAAGAATATTTTGATGAAAAGCTTTTAACAAAGGAAATAATTTTTTGATATTCATTCATTTCCAAATATTGAATTCCTGTTAAGCTTTGTTAACAAACTCTAAAATAACATCAGGATTAATAGTTCCATCAAAGTTTCTAATGGTATTAACCAGATATATTCCATTATGCTTCACAAATCAAGAATTATTTGACAAAATCTTTCGTCTTTACCTTTCAGATTTAACATTATTAGCTACCAACTTCCCTTTCAAAAGACTACACATTCTCCAAGAGAAATATAAATTACTTCATCTAACTTAATACTTCTGGTACCAACTTGTCTAAGACCACCTTTGTTTTCATGCTATAAAACTCCTCATTTTAATGTGTCCACATTTAAATGAGAATATTCCATCACTGTTTTGCATAAGATTTTTTTAGAGGTATATTCTAAACAGTAATTTGTTGAAGAGAAAAAGCCAACCTGTTCTGCAATATTCCACGAAACTCGTGATTATTTTCAAAATAAATTGAAACAAATGGTAAAAATATTTTTGTTAAAACAGTGACCACAAAATGGTTTCATTATTCCTTTACAAGTTTCTGCAAGTAGTGGAATATATTTTTGCTGTGATTAAAATTTATTAATCTTGCATCATACCCAAATTCTTCTATAAAATTTCAATACTTTGGGCTTAAACAATTTCTTTTGTAATTCTTAATCTTGTCTGAGATATTCTACTATTTCAGAGAATGTATGACATATTCTAGAAGGTAAAAATGTTCCATCAATATTCCTGGAGATAAATAACTTGATACTGATTAGTTTGGTTGATTGTATGAAGATCCAGGTGGGCTGAGTATAAAAGCAATAAATGTTAAGTTTTAATAAACAACTTTCAAATCACATTAATACGATTGGTATATTCTTCTCAGGCTGCTGAGAAACCAGAGAAGCATATCAATAAGACCTTGCTTGTCATCTATATACTTCCATTATAATTCTCCAGACTATTTAACTCCATTTTTAGAAATGAAAAATATTTTCATTTTTACATTGACACAATGGTTCAACTGGTCTCATTGCCAGGTATCTTTTTCCACAATTTGGACAGGGTACCCAGTTGGATTCACTCTTGGAACTATTATCAAAGTAATGAATCATTGGCAGGAATTCTAACCACAGCTACCAGGTGTTCTTATTGCAGTAGTTATTCCTGGATATGAATTATTTTTATATATCTAGGATGATGATGATGATGATGATGACAGATGAAATGAATTGAATCATTGTGTTGATGTAAATATCACAAAAATATTTCATCTTTAAAAATAAGGTTAGTTAGTTCACAAAATCAGCCTAATTAGCAACAATTGATCAACTGATCCCACTACAAGAATCATTTACTAAATTAGCTGATAACCTATGAACCATTAACGAAATAAAACTGAAAATAATTCTGTTATTTCTTTCTAAGACAAGTAATTTATTCTTCAGTAAATAATTATAATAATTAATATTGAGTGAAGGGAAACACTGAAAAATGGTGAAAAATTGGGATTAAAAAAAAGAAAGAAAAAAGAAACAATTAATCTGGGACTGTTTATGAAAGGGATTGTTTAATATAGACACCGATTCCTATAGGGAATGTTTCAAAAAGGAAGTAATTTGCTGCTAAATAAAAGAATCTACAAAAGACAAAGCTGAAATATTCTAATAACTCTTGGGTATTTGAAGAATTGTTTTGAGGGGAGGGGTTTACATAACAGAAGCATTCTAAGGTGTTGCCGTTGACAACAAGTGGGGGGAAGAGTGCGATACTGTTAGTGGCAGGGGTGTAAATAACGATGAATTTTTTAGCATCAATTAACACTGATTTACATAATTAAAAGTGATGTTGATAGTGTTAAAGATATTCAAATAAAATATGCTAATTACATATCAATGACATAATTTCAGACATAATTATTGTATATTTTGTTTAATCCATGAAATAAATATGTGACAAACAATGGAAGATTAGAAAGGTGAGATGAGGGGAAGGTGGAATAGAAATTCAATAAACAAAGGAAAATAAATGAAAATAAATGCAAATAACATGGACCCAGTTAACCAAGTGGATATCTTATAAATGGTGGCGTTATAATGATAATGTTGGTGAGAGATTTTGAACTAGAAATTGATAAGATGTTTTAAAGTTGCAAGTAAATTGGTTAATTTAATAATGTTTAGATAATCCAAAGGTAAACACAATGTGTAATGAATTAGTGTCAAAAGTATTCAGTATAACTAATTAATTAGTGTTAATTAGATAAAATCATTTTATTGATTTCTTATTTAATAACAGATCCACCCACATTTATGAGGATAGTTGGGGGTTGTAGTCTTTTGTATCTTCCCCCTACACATTACTGGTACTTGATTTTATCAATCTTAGAAAGTTGGACAACAAAACTGACCTTGGCCTGATTTGAATTTAGAAGGTAAGGTCTTGAATTCTCACAAAGAATTTTGTCCATGTCTTTAATGCTTCTGTCAACTGACCATAATTGTCATCAGCATGGTAAATTGTGTGAATTATGGGGGAAAAAATGTAGGAGTTGTCTTAAGTATGAGATATCTACCTCTTGTTGATGAAGTTCTCACAATTAATTAGTTTTGTAATTAGTTATGAAGAAATCATAAAAGATATCATTTCTAAACTTCTAATTAATTAAGAGAAGTTTCAGTAAATGAAACCAAAGATTAATTGCTGTTCTGAGTTTATAAATAAAATAGAAAACAAATTATATCTTTGACTCTTCTGAATGTATAATCTCCATAGTTAATGATTTAAAATTTCTTAGAATAATAAAATCATCTTTTTAATTAGCTATTTCTTTGGTTTCCCTTTACCATAATACATAACAATAAATTAACAATAATTAATATAGAAATTTTATGTTGTTAGTTCAAATTAGAATGAATTGTAACGATAATAATAAAAATAATGATGTAATAAAAACGATAAGAGTGTGGCCACATTAGAATAAAATTCAACATCATGCTTATTACATTGGTAAAAAAAAGAAGCAAACAGCAAGAATTTTCACAACAAGATATCACAAACAATGAAGGCAGAAAGATAACCAAGATTATTGCAGCTTGAAAAATTTCACTTCAAATTATCCCATATATATATATATATATATATATATAACATATACATACACATACACATATATACATACTTACACACACACGCACATGTGTGTGTATATATATGTATGTCATGTATGTGCCCCAGTAGGCAGGGCCACAGCCTTTGGGCTGAAATGTATTAAAGAATAAAAGTATATATATATATATATATATATATATATATATATATACATACACATATATACACACATATACATATATATATTACGTATATACATACACACATACACAATACAAACATATAAGTATGTATATAATGCATATATGAATCTATGTATGTGTACACACACAGTACACATTATATATATGTATATATATGTATGTATATATATATGCATGTAAGTATATATATGTACATATATATATACATACATATATATGTGTATGTGTATATACACACACACACACACACATATATGTATGTATGTATGTATGTATATATACACATACATATATATATTTGATGTACATCTCGATTGAGTATTCATTGGAGAGATTAAAGTATGTTAGATAGAAAATGAATCGAAAGCTGAACAAGAAAAGCATTCGCCACAAACCAACCTTTTACAGCTTACCACTACATTGCTCTCTGGCCAGACAAACTTATTGGTGCAAACACAAATATAAGGAGGAGGGTTTGAAAGGTGCATCAATTTTTACATCAACTAGAAATTTACAAACTTTCTAAGATGTAAGACTTGCAAAATTTTAAACTAGTTTTTGATTTACTTGAAGTTGTTTTCAAACTTAGTTCTATACTCAATTATTAAAATAATTCTTTATTATATTTAAATACATAGCATATTCTATTAAAGATTTAACAATGAAATGGTTTAATATCTATTTATGGTTGTTTTTCTTCTTAATATTTAAACCTTAAATAGTTGCAGACTCTTCTCTGCATTTCTCTTGTTTCTGGATATTTAAACATTTTTTCAGGTAATTCTACATAAATATATTCTCGTGGAGATAATTATAATTTTATACATTTCAATCTGATGTTAAATTGTTATAAAATCTGTTGACTCTTTTCAGAAAATCTGTCAGTCTGCCTGTCTGTATATGTGCACGTATGCACATGTAATTATGCATGTGTATATATATGTGCATATGTATGCATGTAATTAACTTTAAATGAAAAAAATTATTAAATTATATTTTGAGAATACTTTACATATTTGTAAGTGAATTTGAAGATTCCAGGGTGTTCTTCTCTCAACAGAACCCCAAAACTTCAACATAATCGAACAAAGTGTAAATGAGCAGAAAATGGATGAATCAAAGACATTCTATGGAACCGATCCAGTCATTGTTGTTCTCAGACTCACATACATAATAAAATTGTGAGAAAAGAGTGTGTGGATCTGAAGTTCTTTGAGATCCAGATGGATAATGCAATGGAGAATGCATTTCTAAGGAAAGAGAATTGTAAATGATTTATGAAGAGACACTAAAGTAAGGGATTGTGTAGGGATTAGGGTTGAACTAAAAAATTTTTTAACAAAGGAGGTGCTGCTTAAGACATTAAGAGGAGGTAGAGATTGTGCTTCAATTATATTTCCATTTAAATGTCCCTCAGACTTTTAAAACCTGTATATAATTAGATCAGGCATATAATTAGGTATATTATAGCCATTTGTCCTAGTCATTCTTCCTGAAGATATTTCCAACTTAATTCTTATAGTTGTAAAATATTTATTTAGTTTTTATTTATGTAAAACTCCAAACTTTGCTAACAAACTTAGAACATATATGTAATCAAAATTTCAAGTAATTTGGTGCTTACATATCGTTTGAAAAACTTTTTCTCAAATCTCTTTGCTCATTCATAGTCAAAGACCCAGTATTTTTCATAAGGAAATATTAACTTTAAATTCTCCAAAGAGGTTTCAAAACTTCTTTATGTTGAGGAGTTAAGGTGACAATTTTTAAATTTTTTACCATACTAGTTTCTCAATTCTTTTAGCTTCTCTAGAAAAAAAAAAGAAGAACAATATTTTAAATAAGAAATATTAACTCTGGTATTCTTAGATTAATTGATGTTTAAAAACGTCTTTATGCAGAAGTTTTTAAGACAGAAAATTCTTCATTCTTTTAAATGTCTTAAATTTAATAAAATTTTAAAGAAAAATGTATTTTTAAAGAATTATCAGAAGCTTGCTGTGAAGTGGTAAAGAAACTAAAAATATTTTGATGATGAAACAAATAACTTTACTAGAAATGTCTTGAACTGTGACAGTTATCCACTAATTTGACAAGGATTTCTATTAAAGGCCTAACAACTAAACAATTACCATTAAGGATGACTGGAAATATAGATCTATCATTGCACTTTTACTTATATTAATACAGTTTCTCTACTGCAGAAACTACAACTGTTGACATGGTTTCTCTGTGTACCATGTGAAAATACTATTGAACTGTGTGGTTAGTTTGTCTTGCCAGAGCTTTATGTTGTCTGTAAGCTGTAACTTAGGTAGAGCAGACTTAAATTGTATTTCTTACAGATATTATTTGGTATGAGTTGCTCATCATAGCAATTAGCATGTTCAGAAGTACAATTATGGCTATCAAACTGTAACTGCCAAACATCAATTTCCCAATAAGCTCAGTGAAATGGTGAGGTTCTTTCAGATGGGCATCTTCCAGATCAATAAGACCATAAATTGCCCAATATAAACTCTGCAAGATCTCAAAAAGACTGCAAAAGAAGCAGAATATAAGTTATGATCAATAAGGAGAAAGTAAAAGACTTTCTTACAGATATCATTTGATATGATAGTGACATCATAGCAATTAGCATATTGAGCAATACTATAATTGCTATCATACTCTAGCTTCCAAACATCAGTTTGCCAATCAGCTCAGTCAGTTTGTGTGGTTCATCCAAGTGAGCGTTGTCCAATTCTATAAGGCCGTAAAAAGCCCAATTAAACTCTGCAAGATTTCAAAAAGACTGGAAAGAAAAGAAAAAGTTACAGAAATCTTCAGTATTTCTAAGATTATTCAATCTGATTTATTTCTGTGATTTCAGTGTTAAATATTTGCTCTTAGCAGTCTGAAAATTGAAAAAGGTTTTGGTCAATATAAACAAAATTATTTTATATTTAGGTTTCCATAGAATATGATGGATATTACTTGGGAAAATTTCCAGTAAATAATTAAATTCTTTGTTTTCTATGAATATTATAAGATTTTGTTGTGATACCTATTTAGACTCAAATATCACCAGAAAATAAATAATTAATTAGTTGATGCTAGTTACCAACCAGAGTGTTGTACTTAGCAACATCAGGGTGCCATATGGTACTATAGGATATCTTCAGAAAAATCTGTGATGACTTTATATAATCCACCATCACAGCTAATATTATATCCAATATTAATTTATTATCTTCATATATTAAATCTAGACAGTCATAATTATCTTATGTATTGAATATATTTAATCATAATTAAACTTCTATACTTCTGTTTTATGTTACTTTCAAACTGGTGACTATAATAGTATTTATAACATTTTTTATCAAGTGTGAATCAAAGACTTTCATTCATTCCTTGCTTTACTGAATGTATATGTTTTTTTTTTAACTTGATAGATCTGTCCTACTGAATAAACTCTAACAACAATTTTTTCTCTAACTATTTTATAATTAATTCTTTAAAAAATTAAAGTATAAATATTTCATAAAATTATGTCAGTAATTAATTAGCTATTTTTATATTCTAATTGTAATTAAAGTCAAAGAGACAAAATCAAGAAATTAAGTTTGTTGGTGCCAAATTATTTTGGTCTGAAATGGTGCAGAGGTTGTATAAAAGCAGGTGTTTTTTTAGGAATTTGCCAAATGGTCAGGTTTGGAAATCGGTATAAAATTGAAAAATGGTTAAAGTGCCTTGGTAAATCTTGAAAGAAATTGCAACAAATGACTGGATTTAGTTAGTGCTGGCATTTTGGACAGTTCTGGAAATGATGGAGTTGAAAAGGTTCAGCCTGGTAAAGAATTTTTCCTTTATTTTTTTATTTTCTGAAATATCTATACTGAAAGAGAAAAAATATACTTGATATTTTGCCTGTTTAAAAGAAATTGTTAAAGCAACAGCAGTTATAAAAGTTCACACACTTCTGAAAATTATCACAAAAAAGCCTCAGAAAAATTCATTAAAATTGTAAAATTGTAAAATTGTAATGATAAACATGAAAATGTGATGAAAGAATGATGTGTAAAGAATGAAAATGTTGTAGACAAAGGAATGAGTCTTACATAGATGAGTTGGTAGGAATTGCTCATCATAGCGATAAGTAAGTTAAGCAGAATAATAATGGCTATCATACTGTAACTGCCAAACATCAGCTTGCCAATCAGTTCGGTCAGTTTGTGCGGTTCATCCAAATGTGCGTGTTCTAGATCGACAAGGCCATAAACTGCCCAATATAAACTCTGCAAAATCTCAAAAAGACTGGAAAGAAAAGGAAACAACCAATAATAATATAAAGCCACCAATCATGTCAGAGATATGACAACGATTTGCTGGGAATGAATTCAGAACAACAAAGGTCAGATCACAATGATTGTTAAAAACAGATTTTAAATTACTTTTAATCTATTTAAACTTAATAAAATGTTTAGTATATAAATTTAGTCAGACATTATGGATATATCTTCCTATTTTTGATGAAGAATCAAAAATGTCAGTATTTAGAGACAGATATTTGTTTTTTCTGGTGTTAAAACAAAAACATTATTTATTATCAAACCTCTCAAAAGTATGCTTGCATTTTTAGCAAATGTCTCAGCAAAGTGTTGATGCTTAGCAAAAGCTATTTATATAGAAATTACTGATAAGGCATTGTCAAAACCGTGTCTGCATTTTGTAAGCTTTGTGTTGAAAAGCAATTTCATTGAGGGTGGGAATATTGCAAATGTGCAAGGAAAAAAGTTAGCCATTTTAAGATTGATTCAGACTTGTTGAAAATATTTCAGAACTTTAAATTCTAAAACATCCTTGATAAAAAAAAAAAGACTCTCTTTTGTTCTGCCAAATTCAGAAGCAGGATTTTAATTATTTTCCTGAAAGTATTTGTGGTTATTTTACTGTTTTGTTGTGTATTTAGCTGAATGCTGTCAAAAATTATAAGGTAATACAGCTATTAAGACTTGACTCTAGTTATGATAATGTTTGTGACACGATCCAGCTTTCTCAGAGATAATTACAGCTGTAACACTGCGACAAAATTGTAAAGAGATGATTATAGTCATGACACTATTTGTGACACACTTGTAACATTAATTGTTGGAATAGTTTTTTGACTCTTTTCTTTGAAAGATAAATTATTCAAAAGACTTTTATTTTTTTTGAGATTGTCCACCAGCTATTGAGTTGATGGACACTCAGTTGCCATAATGACTCAAATATCAATTATTCTATCAAAACATCAGTAAATTCATTTTGATAAATGGATGTTTCAATTTTTTTCTTCTCTCCTGAATTAAGCTTCTCACTGTTTTGCAAACAAACAGCAAAATACATCAGACATAGCAGTGTATTGAAAGAAATTCTTTGAATTTTTGTCTAAAACCAGTGAAATGAAAGAAACTTAAATATATTTTCTTGATTATGTTAATGTGGAAAACCTTTTATAACAAAATCTTGTTTTTCCTTTATGCTAAAATTGATCTGGAAATTGATCAGTATTTTCCTTAACAGATATATTAACAATTTCTCTTATTTTTAGAATGCTGTAATAGGAATGGTCCCTTGAAAACTGGCTGTGCAAAAATGAAAAAAAAATTAAATGTGAAAAATAAGCTCTGAAATCATAAAAAATGTTAGAATGTTCATTGAAAGCAAAAATATAAAGCAAATTTTTAAAATCATGCAAGAAAACCATTGTAGATATGTGAAAAACGAGAGCCAATAAAGATAGAATTTAGCAGAAATATTTTGATAATTGTTTAAAAGGATCAGAGATCTTCCTCTTTTGATATTTTTGGTACTTTAATTCTGATTTCTTTTGTGATAAACAAATGTCAGAAAAATCTCCCCAGGATAAGGTAACAGTCCACTTTCGGCAACTTTTCTCTGAAAGTCTGCTATCTGTATGGTGGGTAAACTGAAATAATGTAGAATAGAGTATCTTATACAGAGACTTAAGAAGATACCTGCAGTTGGAGATGAACTCAGAGCTTGTGTGTTGAGAGTTCTCTGTCTTCTTATTCAGCTGAGTAAAAAATCATGTTTATTTTGTTTAGCTGGGATTTATTTATAAGTCATTCAGCAAAACAGTATCAGAATATATTGCTTTTAAGCATATACAAATGCTTACACACACACACACACACACACACACACACAGAGTTCTATGATGTCTGAAACTCCACAATATTCCCCCCAATCTTAAATGAAGAACCTAAACTCATCTCAACTTGCCACCATCAATCAAACGTTCTAGTAACTTCCAAGTCCTGTTGACTCATGTCTTGATTATGGACATAAAAAACATATGCTATCTCCCACATGACCAGTCACATGGTCAACGTTATCACATGACCAATCAGGAATCAACATATTAATTAACATTGAAGTAGAACCATGATTGGTCATGTGATAATGTTGATCAAGTGACTGGTCTTGGGGGTGGGGTCGTGTGAGTGGTCATGTAACTAACTACTGACAGCTGTTAATGATTGAATATCATTAACAATACGATTACATGACCAGCCACCCGACCACCTTCACAACCAATTAAAATGCACTGAATATCTTTAAATATCCTAACCAACCAATGCAGTTCATTATTTCAGATTTCCTGATGATGAATGCATTTGACTTGCACAAAAAGCTTTTACTAAGCATGAAGATAGAGTCGTTTCCCAAAACACGAATATGAAGAGATACCTTGGGTATAGTGAGGGGTGATGTTGGGGTGGAATAAAATCACAATCAGGTGTTGAATCAAACAAAATGCGTGTGGCACACATGGCTTGGCTTTTTACTGCAACAAAATCGATTTCATATTCTGTTTATGGAAATATCTTTTTGGTAAAATACCTTGAAACACAACTAAAAGTGAAATGATATTACTAGAGTTTTATTCTACTTGAAGAATTCCTTCTGGATTGAAAGCTGGTTGACATAAGCTGATAATATTTTCTTTAACGAAGCATTTTCATTGATTATTGAGCTGTTATTATTTTGTTAAGCTCAAAAACGTAATATTTTAAATTATGTTTAGACGTTTGTCTGAATGGATTACATTACACAGATTTGATGAACTCAAACTTTCTGAATGTTACAGGGATAAGTTTAAAACTTGTGTAAATGCTTTCTACTGCGATAAAACCCTTTAGCATTTAAACTGGCCTTATCCGGCCCAAATATTCTATTTGGTTTATGTTCAATCTGACCAGATTCCGTCCCTCACTCCTGCCTTACAATGACATTCTAAAAATCATTGAAATCACAGAGCTTTGAGATGATGTAGGATTAATTCAAAACAATGTAAATAAGGAAGCCTTACATTTCAAAGGGTAAGAGCTGAATGCTAAAGGGGTTAATAATGTAAAAAAAAAAAAAGAGTTTAAAACATTAAAATTTCTGTAAATGCTTTCAGCTGTAATAAACCTTAATATATAGTCCTGTAATAAAACTTATTAGTCTTGTAATAATGAGATCCTGATAAAATAAACATTTTCTTTGTTATATAAGGAAAAGAGAATATGTTTCTAGTGAAATGATCGAACTAATGTCATTTATTGAACCATCAACTAAAGTATATCAAACATAAACATCACTGAAAACTAATGCCAAGGTCTCTTCTGGATGTCATCTGAGACAAAAATCTATCATTAAGCTAACTATATTTTATCATACTTGTAGACCCAATCAACTTATCTAGACATCATCGCTGTCTGTTTGACCTGAAAGTTAGACAGCTGATATGATGTCTCATCCCCCCCTCCTCCTCCTCCTCCTCCTCCTCCTCCTCGCCATCATCATCACCATCGTCATCATCATCATTTTACGTCTGTTTCATTTGTCTGAAATTCTTGTCTTCTGGCACACACCTCAGCAAACAAACTCCGGCTATCTTAGCTATTGTATGTGCCTTTTCTTTTTAGTGGGAGTTCATGGTTTTTATGGTTGTATGTCCTTTCTATGACTAAACCTATTTATAACCAGGACGAGGTGCATTTTTATCATGCTACAAGCATTGGTTAGGTTGTCTCCAACAAGACTAAACAATCTTAGTTGTATTGTATCGCTACATCAAAGCATGTCTGTAGCTACCATTTTATCCACAAAGAACAGATTTCCCAGAAAACATAAAAATGAATTTTGTGAAATTAATTCTTAATGATTTGAAATTATCTCCCCTTTTCTTTAAGATTACCATTTACTTTACATTTTCTTTTTCTAACTGAAAGGGATATAAACTTAACAGAAGTAATTTGTATTTTGTGTGTGTGTGTGTGTGTGTATTATCTATATCTTATGTGTATGTATATATGTATGTATGTATGTATATTATAATTCTAGAAATTCCATATAACTTTAAGTTTCTTGAACTAACAAGTGTTTTATGTTGAAATTCTCAGCATAAAATATATTTTACATTTTACTAAATAAGCATCCAGTATTCTTTTCTCTTTGCAAGTAACAATATCTCTAATTCCTTACATCACTCAACGTTATTCACCTATTCTTGTAATTCTTCAATCATTACTCAATAATCTCTAGAATTTTAAATATTCTGGCGAGAATATGAAATTGTGAATTGGCTGAAAAGGTGAAAGAGCAAATAATAATAATAATAATAATAACAAGAAGAAGAATGCAAAAGCAAAAACTTGCAGTGGAATGCAAAATACTCATGTGCATGGCAATTCATCATATTGCATCATTATGCATGATTGTGCAGCATTGTGCACCATTTTGCATCATTATGCATACATAGTTTTGAACAGTTTTCAACATTCTTTCAAATATAATCATGTTACAAAGTAATATTTTTCAAATGTAAAACAACATTGACATCATATGAACAGCAGTAATATAAGAATATAGCTTAATACTAGGCAAATGTAACGAAGATCATGTGGGAGTGGGGGAAGTAGAGAATAAGACAGAGGAGGAGGAGAAGAAAGAAGAGAAGGAGAAAAAGGAGAAGAAAGAGAAGGAAAAAGGAGAAGAAATACAATAATTCAATGGACAAAAAACAAGAAAAATACTATTCTTTGTATTGAAGAACTAAGGTTGGTTGTAAATTGTTGCAATCTGAATTTTTAGACAATGGCTATATATATGTGTGTGTTTGTGTGTTTTATAAGTGTGTGTGTGTGTGTGTGTGTGTGTGTGTATGTATATATCAACATATAAACATGTATATATTTTTGTCCTGTAGGAAAGACAAAGGACTTGAAATATTGGTGCAATTTTTGTGCTTATCTTCAGAATAAAATATATTGCACATTATAAAATGTATTGAGTTATTTCATGTAGAGCCAGTCTTCTCAATTTTTGGATTAACTCTACTACACACACACACACATGCACTAGGATTGAACCTAGAGCTATGTAATTATGAATCAAGAATCTTAACCCTCACAGCCATGCTCCATTAACACATCAAATACAGGCAGGAGTTAATGATGCAGCAGCCATCATATTAAACTCACACCCTGCAGTTGAAAGAACTCTACTTTATAGAAAGACCATTTTATTGGTTGTAAGCTTATTGTTTTGTTATAGAGAAATCATATTATTTACACAAGAACACCAATTGATATATGAATATTAATTAGTATCTGAATATTGATTAGCATATGAATATTAATGAAGTGCTAATGATACTTACTTTGCAAAACTTCTGTATTTGATATCACATGAATGCGTGACACCAGCCTCACATTCTTCTGCTCGGAGAGCAGCGTAGTACCAGTAGAGATGGTTCAATCCACAGGCAAAGGAGAAGAGTACGAGGAAATATACTGATATAAACTTGACAATATCTGCCACCATTCGACCAAGGGAGATCTGTAGAGGTCCCAGGTGGGGATTTATTGTGAAAATATAGATTAATTTTAAGGAACTGAAAATATTGGCACCAGCAAACAAGGCTTCTGCAATAAGGTTTGGATCATAAGCATCCCAGTGTTTTCGTTCTTCATAAGCATAAGGGTTGTTTTCAGCTCTCTCATGGTACACCTGAAATGTACATTAAGGACAATATCACACACACGTGTATACATATATATATATATGTATATCAATTAATAGCAATGGAAGCAATATTGATACCAAAAAATAGTCTTTATATCCTACTTAAACATAGATATCCCATTAGTTCCAGCATTAGTTGAATATTTATAAATAACTTGGAAATATTTCTTGAAAAAGTGAGAGAAAAACTGAAATATGAGAAGAGGACTGACTTGACAATAAAATCTTTGTTTCTTAAGTTACAGAAATAGAAAAATTTAGATGGGAGTGAAAATGGAGTCATTCCATGTTTGTGCTATATCTTTGCCTTTACAGTCAGGCAAGAGATATACAAAACACTCCGTTGTAATCTCAATCTAAGATTCAAAGATGGAAAGATTGGGTTTTCTGTAAACCAGGCTGAGATTTCTGTGAGATAAATCACAGAGAGTGGAGAGGAATGGTTTGAGAAGGAGGCAAAATATAGGAAATGGAGGTTTTCTTCTTTTCTGAGAATAAAAACTTAATGAAATTCTGATAACTTAGTTTAAAAGTAAAAACTATGCGACATATTGACCACAAGTGGCTGATGAAAGTAATGGTGGTCTCTTTTGGCAACACTCTGGAAGTAATATTTCCTGCAAATTTATTTCTGTGGTTGCAACAGAAATTTTCTTGGTTGCTAACCCTTTCGTTACCAAGATTTCTTAATATTTTGAACTTTTGGAAACAGATGTATTTTTTCCATTTTATTTTTCTAACATGAATATGGAATAAAATTTGCAAATAAGATGAGGGTTTGTTTATGAAACAACAACAATAATAATAATAATATGGAAAGCTTATTTACTTCTATGAATGCAAGAAGTCGAAGTGTAAATGTTGCCATGTAGAGAGAATTGGTAACAAAATCCAAAATGTTCCACATGTCATGAATATATTCCAGAGCTCCCTGCATCCAGATCTGCTTGATCTCAGACCATATTAACCCTGAAAGTATAAAATGATTAATTAATAACTAATGAAAGTAAATTACATGGCAAAATGTTCTGTCTCTCTTAAAATGCTCCATTTTGATTCTTCCACACCATAAAACAATTTATTCTGTTTTTTTAACATTTTGTAAGGAGAACTAGTTTGTTCTGATGATTCTGCCATCCATCCACTGTCTTTGATGATCCTGTCCATTTTTTATCAGCACAGTCTATCAAAGACTACATGATCAAATGTGTCCTTCATATTTTTTTTTAATTATCAAACACTAGGATGTGATCTGAGATAGATTTGGCTAATATGTCTAGCAGAATGAGTGACTACATAGAAGCTGTCTGGTTGCCAGCTTCTCTGTAATTCATCAAAGTTTAAAAAAACTCCATCTTTTATTAAAGCAGTCTTGGAGAAAGTATAGAGTTACGTTGATATCACATGTCCTTAATTACTGCATGGCAACAGACTCTATAGGTGTGTGTGAAATGAGATGTTGTCAGTGGGTCTGCAGGATCAGTTGAGCATCATACAAAATGGATTGCTGTAATTTTACTTAAGAGCAGATGTATGGAATACCACAAGAGCAGCAATAGTAATATATATATATATATATGTACACACACACACACACACACACACACACACACACACACACACACACACACACACATATCAACATCATCATCATTATCATTATCATCATCCTCATCATCATTTAACATCCTGGGTATGACAATAAACTGCATCTAGTGGCAAGGCTCCAGTTAGGGAGTTCAGGAGCTGTGGGGGAATGTGGAGTTACCCCTTAGTTGTCATCACTCCCAGGTCTGCTCTGGCCCAGGATAGTAGTACTCGTTAGGGCCCCATTTTTCGGTTGAATAATTACCTTACTTGAGTGGCAACAGTAAAGTATTATTAGCCATTGAAAAGAACCATGGAGAGTGTACTTAACAACACCAGGGCTAGAGCCCCTAACTACACTGTCAAAGAACTTCCTGGTTGTTATGTCTCTGCTGGTTTAGAGCCACAGGCGGGGCCAGTGGATGATGGACCAGTTGTCGCTGAGACAAATATAAAGAACATATTTTTGTCCTGCAGAAGAACCACAAAAACTGGCCCTCTAAATGTGAGGACTGTTCGAATACTGGAGAAGAGAGAGAGGAGCTGGGTCATCTGTTTGAGGAGAGGGGTCAAACTCCAATGACTGTATTTATTAATGGAAGCAAAGAAATGTAAAATAATTTACCAATAACATAACACAATATCATCATTTCTACAATGGTGGCAGGTTTCCCTCTCAATTCTTTCTTCTTTGTTTCATCAAATGGAAACAGGAAAAATAAAGGGTTTTCTATTCTTTGTGAAACCATGATGAGAAGACCTGGAATGGTAAAACAAGGAGAATTATTTAATGGATGATCTCAATTTATTGTCAATTTAAGCTTTTTACCAATGCTAGAAGGATGAAAGGCAAAGTCGACCTTGGTGGAATTTGAAAATAATAATAATAATAATAATAATAATGACAGTACATGGAACAAATACAGGCTGCAAAGTACATGGAACAAATAGGGGCTGCAATAAGGGTGGAACACTTGCAGAAAACAGCACTGCTTGGAACCACTCGAATACTCCAGAAGGTGCTCCAGAAATAAGGGGTGTTACCTTAGTTCACTGGTAGTGAACAGCTGACACCGTAGCACATCTCCAGAGTTAGAAGCCGTGCAAAGGCAATAATAATAATAATAACTCTCTGAGTGGTTGGCTACACTCTCTGAGTGGTTGGCGTTAGGAAGGGCATCCAGCTGTAGAAACTCTGCCAAATCGGACTGGAGCCTGGTGTTGCCATCCGGTTTCACCAGTCCTCAGTCAAATCGTCCAACCCATGCTAGCATGGAAAGCGGACGTTAAACGATGATGATGATGATGATGAATAATGATAGTGAAATAAAGATTAGAAATGCTTTCCCCTTTGTTGATACAGCATAACCAACTTAATGATTGTGTCAACTTCTCTTTTGATAATGAGTGAAGCTATTGCAATGGTGGAAATCCTTCTGTAACTTCAGTAGGTATCCCAGGGTCACAAGCATTTCATCGCTTAGCCCAAGTGGAGCAATGAGGACTGTCTTTTGTTAATTGTAACCACCTTGAATTAGATTTAGTTGCCATGGCAATGTCCTTGGTGGCTTTCTTCAGTTGTTTTGGTCCTATACCAACCTTCTGCAGAAAATAGTTGACTGATCTTGCTGGGAAGCCATGGTTACCAACTTTAATAGGGAATGTGGGTGCATGCCATCTTTTGACAAAATCCTTATTAATCAAGTCTTGATGTTTGGTTTTCTTCATTCGGTAAGAAATGTCAAGTCAGTTTTCTCAGGACATTGTGAGTTCAACCACAAAGATCATTTTGGTGCTTCTGGATAGAAGGAATTTCTCTGGTTGAGGCAAAATTGCTACAACCTCTTCCACAGAGATATCATTCAGATCCAGTTGCATCTCCCAGTCCAGAAATCTGATGCAAAACAGAAAATAGATCCCTCCCATTTTAATAAAAGCCATAGCAGCCTGTATCCCCTTCCTTCTGGAACCTGATACCATTGGTTGGTGCATGTGGACCTTTACTCTCTGCAATTCCATCCACTTGACAATTTCTGTAAGGACTTTATCATGTCTCCACTTGTATCAGAATTCTCCTTGTGCCCTGGGGAGTCTGGTCCAAATGTTGCAGCATTATAATGATGATTATATTAACAACAACAGCAACAAAATACTTTCATCCCTTTAGGGGTCAACAAAGCAAAGCACGAGTCAACTGGCAGGGTTGATGCAACTGACCCCTTCTCCTAAAATTCCTGGCTTTGTGCCAAAAATTGAAACTATTATTATTATTATTATTATTATTTACAATTGCATATCTTATCAAATATGAAAATATTGTCAGCCTAATCCCTGATAATCTCAGACAAATAAAGTAGAGGAAATGACTTCAGTTATTAAAAACAGATTCTGTTACATTTCAAAAACACAATTTAGTTTATATTTAAACTCTTGGAGTTAGAGTTTCACTGACACCATTATCAGATGAAATCATCAACCTAGAATTTGTAGGAATTTCATGTAAATTTAGGTATTCAGTGCTTGTCTAAGAATAACTTCATTAGGAATTCAGTTGGAGAAAAGCATGAAATTAGTGCTGTTTCATCTCTTGGAGATGAAGAAGCAAACTGATATTAAAGAAGACTGGAATCATTTTTAAAAGATAAATAAAGCATAGAAGTGTTCTTTAAAATTCTTCACAGCAATGTCTGAATTTCAGTAGCAAGAGAACTGTTTTGTGAGAATGTGTGTGTGTGTGTGTATTTGCATATATATATATATATATATATATATTCAGTCTCTAACTAGCATTCAAAATAGTAATTTTTCTATTGTCTTGGCGTAACAGCCCTTACCGTTGTTTACACTGTTCTGTCTTGTTTTTACTGTCTTGTTCTCACTGTCCGGTTCTTGTTTACACTTTCACCCTCCACAAAAAATGCCAAATTTTATTTAATTTGCTTTGCGGGAAGGACTGTTCCAACGAATTTGCATATTGTCCTTCCCTTCGAAACGTGGAGTAGATGGAACAGGGACAACTGAAGAAGGGAAATATTCTTTATGTTGCATGTCTCGTTTCTCTTTGTTTTTTTCGTTGTTCAAAAAAAAGTTCGTTTTCTGTTTTCATCTTTGTTTTCGTTTCTCATTTTGTTTAATGTTTTTGTGATGTCCTGTACCCATATATGAATGTATGTATACATATAGATGCAGGTATGTACATATATGTATGCATATATGCATATGTTTATATATTATTTATGTTATATATATATATATATATATATGTATGTATGTCTGTATATCTCTATATACTCATCTCTCTCTCTCTCTCTCTCTCACACACACACACATACACAAACACATGCACATGCACACATACATACACTTATCAGTTCATCCCAAAACTAGTTTTATATAAAACTAGCCGCAGGAAGCTTTCAGAATGTTGACAGATCATTATTTGTGTCTTCTGTCTCCCATTGCAAGGTGTAAGGAGGACAGCTGTACTCCTTCAAGATGTCTGTTGACAATCAAATAGTTTTAGTTTTGATTCTTCTATTTCTCTGTTTGAATTAAGATGTCAAAGGTGAGATTGATTAGTTTTAGATGCAAAATGGCAGAAATGAAAACATTACTTACCTAAGAAACTGATATAAGATGCAGCATGAAGTAAAAATTTGATAAAAGGCTTTCGACAGAGTTTACCAAATCTACTGTGAGGAGCAACCATGTAAATCATACTAAGAACTGGGAACAGGAAGCAAATTGTTAAAGCAATTGTAAGTTGTTTAATGGCAGGCTTTCGTCGGAAGTTGCCTAAACCTTCGTACCATTTAGATGCTAGTAACTGTTGACAATTTGGATGAGAAACAAACTGAAACAAATACAGGACATAATAATAATAATAATAATAACCACAACAACAACAATAACAACATGAGAGAGTTGAGGTCTGTATACACTGGAAGCTGTGCCAACACTATGGAATAACAACAGCAAGAAGATGATATAGACACACGCCAGAAAAGGTCACAGAAAACGAGAAAGCAGCCTTACTTTGGGATATGCAAATACACACAGATAGAGAGATGTTTTCTAATTGATATATCAATACCAACGGTCCAACCCATGCTAGCATGGAAAGCGGATGTTAAACGATGACGATGATGATGATATATATATATATATATACAAAGAACTGGAAATAGAAGTAACTCGAATGTGGAGTCTAAAAACAGAAACAACTCCTATCATAGTAGGTGCATTCATCATCATCATCGTCATCATCATTTAACGTCCATTTTCCATGCTGGCAATAATAACAATAACAATAATATATCTAAAAATCATAATTGTTAGCAAGAATTAGAAATTAATATAGTTTTTCTATTAAGCAGGAAGGACTTTATTCTTCTCTCTCCAAAAATTTGTGTTTTGTTTCAAAGTTCCAATAAGATAATTAATGTTGTAAGTAATAACTGTTTCAGACTTATTAGTTCTTTAAATGTCTGAAAGTTGATTGATTTCCTTCGTGATGCTCAGTTTGTTTATAGGAGTACTCCGTCGGTTACGACGTCGAGGGTCCCAGCTGATACGGTCAATGGAACAGCTCATGCGTGAAATTAATGTGCAAGTGGCTGAGCACTCCACAGACCCGTGTACCCTTAACGTAGTTCTCAGGGAGATTCAATGTGACACAGAGTGTGACAAGGCCGGCCCTTTGAAATACAGGTACTATTCATTTTTGCCAGCAGAGTGGACTGGAGCAATATAAAATAAAGTGTCTTGCTCAAGAACACAATGTGTAACTTGGTCCAGGATTTGAAACCACAATCTTACAATCATAAGTGCAACACCCTAACCACTAAGCCATGCACCCTTAGAAACAGATGTAGATGTGTAAAACATTTATATGTAGATGTATAAAATATATTTTTAGTTATATAAAATATATGAACAAAGTATGAAAGGAAAGTGCCAATATGGCTGATACAGAAAAATATTCCAGGAAAATTATTCTGAAAAATTACATGTTTGATTATATGTTTAATTACATGTTTGATTACATGTTTGATAAAAACAATGTTGATGAAATAATGTAAGAAAATCAGCTTTACCCTTTTTTGTTTGTATTTTATGGCAAGTTTCAATCGATTTAATTTCTTGTTTTCTTTACTTTGATCATCATCAGGTGATCGTGAATCATGATTCAAAATGACCTCGAGCTCTTTTGAGCCTCGAATTTCATCCAATAGATCAACAGAAAACTGTTGACAGATTTTACCGAGTTCCTGATATTCAGTTTTAAATTCATTTTCGAGTTCACTGAGATTCCGAAGTTCCCAGCTTAACTCAAAGGCTGTAAGAATAGGATCTTTACTTGACAAAGCAATAAGGGAAGGACTTGCTAACGCTCGATATGCATTGATTCTGGCTCGTGAATGGCCTAAAACATCATCAGTACTTCCTTTGAGACAATCATCACAATGACAGGTGAGATCATGCGGTCGAGGTATCCTGTAACCACGATCAAGCAACATTTTAATGATTTCGTAGTTATCAATATGACCTGCTAATATAATTGGTGTGATGTCCATAGTAAAGGTATTTGATTCAAATTCAGTTTGAAGATACTGAAATAGAAAATAAGAAATCAATTTGCATTTGGAAGAATTTCGAGTTTCTGTAAAAAAAATTTTTATTAATATTTCATAAATTAAAATTAATATTTTTAAAGATGTTTTCTGAAAGAATATGAACTTTAAGGGGACCCCCCCACACGCACATACACACACACACATTTACATGAATATGTGGAGTGAAGGAAAAAAGATAGGTAGATAGATATTTATATAGGTATATATATATATATATATATATATATATATATATATATATATATATATATATACCTATATATTTATAGTTCAAATTTACAGAAAACAAAAGACAAAGACAAGTGTAGTAGCAACAAGCAGGTGTATTAGTTTGATGCTCAACAACTCCATAACAATGTCTCAATACTCACATCTTCTCCATATTTCTGCAGTTGATGAGTTAAAATCATTTCCACTGCTTCCACGTACTCTTCTCGGATGGCGTACAGCAGGGCATCCTCCAACTCCACGTCTGCAACAAGTAAAGCTTCAACCAGTTCACCATTTTCATTCTCAATAGCAATAACCAGGGCTGACCGCCCAAGGGAATCTTTGCAACTCTTATTTATATGGCGTTCTGTTGCTTCACTGAGAGCAAGTTTGGCACCGGCAACATCTCCCTTTTCCACGGCACTCAAGAACATTCGCTCTTCATTGTTCAGTTCTTTTTGTTTCTTTGGTCTCAAATCCATTTTGTTTTATTCTGTCCAAATTCTTTGATTCACGTAATCTTTAGGTTCAGCAGTGAGTCCATTGGACATAACAAATATAAATTTCTGCTGGAAGAAATACAAAAGAAAAGAAAATATTATAAATGAGAAAAATTTTTATAAACATATATTGAAGCGTTGAGTTTGTATTTTAGAAGTGAAAGAAATCTCAAATGCAGGAGAATAGCTTTGGAAACATCGTGAATAAAGATTGTAGATTCATATTGATTGAAAACACAAATAAGAAACTGTATTAATAATTAGACATTTAAGTTTTCATTATTAATCAATTAATATCATATTAATAAATGAAATAATATATTCCTTTGTACCATGGCTGCAAGACCTGAAGTTATAGGGGGAGGGGGGGACTAGTTGATTATATTGACCCCAGTATTTCAGTGGTACTTATTTCATTGACCCCAAAAGGATGAAGAGCAAAGTCAACCTTGGTGGAATTTGAACTTAGGATGTCAAGATGGATGAAATGCCACTTAGCCTTATGTCCAGCATTATAATGAGTCTGCCAGCTTGCTTACTTTATAAATGAGATAATATACTCGAAAATGAAATAGCATTGACTAATTAGAGAATCTTATATTAATTTATTAAGTTATATTGAACTGTATTGATTTCCTCCCATGGTTCTCCACCCAACACGCAGCTGCCTGTCACCATCTTTCTTCCTCTTATTCCGCTGCTTTCCCCATTATACTCATTCTCATATTGTCTTTACTTTCATCCTCTCATGCATTACTTTCTTTCTCTCTTCCGATCATCCTCTTGATCTTGTTTACTCTGAGTGAAAAGAGAAGATGTATAGAGGAAAGACTCCTTCACCTTGCAGAGGACATGATAACCTGTTTGGTGCTGGGGCCATAATGAAAATGTTGGTGCATTCTGTAGAGTATTTGGGGTCAGAAGAGGCATCCAGTCTCAGAGGCCTTACTAAAATGGAGAGCAAAAGCAAGATGGAGTCCTCTGACCTGTCCAGGAGAATGTTTGTTGAGGAAAGGAACTAAGGTAGTGATGACTCATCAAACCCATACTGGTATAGTTGGTGGACATAAAATGATGATGATGATGATGATGGTGGTGATGATGACACTGACAATGATGATGATGATGATGATTGTGGTGGTAGTGGTGATGGGGATGATAATGACAATGATGATGATGATGATGCTTATATATATGGGAAGTCCTTTATTGCCAACACTCTTATCTCATGTTACATAAAAGTTAACCTTTGGTTTTTGTTAGAATAAATTTTAGATTTCATTTCGTTGGTCTCAGAAGACTTTTTGACATTTGTTGAAACGATCAACTTCAACTGTATTGATCTCAGAGGATCTGAAAGGACTTTCTACTGGCCATAGTTCCTTAACAGGTTCTGGGCCTTCACAGGTCATGGCCAAAGTCATGACCAGCAAAGGTCAAGGCTTCCAGTAGATGTCCGTTCTCTAATTAAAACTAATAAAATATTTCTAATGCTGCTGACAACTAGAATTTGCTAACATGACGCACTTGTTTGTATTATTGTATCTCAAACAGTTGGCTATGAGACACACACACACACACAAACACATGCACACATACTTTTATGTGTGTCTGTTTTTCATATTCACACATGTATACACACACACACACACACACACACACACACACACACACACACACACACACACACACATAATTATGAATCCTTATAACAAGTATTTATCCTTGTAAATCTTTCAAACTGTCACACGTAAAACAATAATTACACACACACACACAAGTCAGTGTTACATTGTCTTTGGTAATTATTTTCTAAGCCCTTCAAAATAGTTTTTGTTTTAGTTTTTTAATCTTAGGGGTGGCTGGGAGGTCAAAACTGTTGTCTGTCTCCATGGAGGAGAGGGAGGGGGAGAGGATGAAGGACCCTGGTCAAAATGCATGCAAACAGAATGAACCCTGTAAATGGTATCCAAGGGTTAGGGGTGGTTTTAAACCCTATGAAACTGATTAAATCTGCCACCTGTCAATATGGACATGCCATCCAATAAGTTTCCATGCAGACCTTGAGCTCCACCCAATGTTACAAGACACCTACCCCAAGATACCAAGGTACCCTGCAATGACATTGAACCCTAACCCTGCTCTGTTGCTTCAGTTGCTGGCCATTCATGGTTAAGAACTCTGACAAAATGCCACAACTTGATGGGGAGGGAGCATGTGATTAAATTGACACCAGTTTATCACTGGTACTTATTTTATTGATCTCAGAAGAAACAAAAACCAAGTTGGCTTCAGTTGGATTTGAACTCATCACAGTATTTATATCATAAACATCAATGTAATCGTTTTTACAATCAGCATTGACACCAGTTACTGTTCAATCAAAATACAGTTTTTTTCTTATGGATGTCTTGGTTATTCTTTTGATAGTAAAACCTTTGTCAATTAAAAAGCTAATTTAAAGAATTGTTTTTCTAAATTATATTTTTGTTTAAAATTCTTCTAGTTTACTGAAGAAAAAATGGTTTAAATAGATAGTTCCATTGGCAGGAATAACTTCTAAATGAAAAGCAGTGTTAACTGAGTGTAATTAGAGATGGGAGTAGAAGTGTTACATTTTAAGAATCAACAGAGCATTGGTATTTTTGGTCAAGCACAGAATGTTTTGAGTTCAAAATCAACTTTGCTTTTTGTCCTTTTAGGGTTGATAAAATAAAGGTCAATAATTTTGAAGCAAGGTGTAAGTGACTGACCACCCACTTCAAAACTGCTGCTGGCCTGGTGCCTAAATAATTAGTGCAGAAGAGTGTATTCGTGGGTAAATAAATGATAGGACACTTTAGGAGAGAAGATTTGGTGAGAGTGAGAGAGAATGAAAGGAACAGAGAGAGAGAGAGAGAGAGAGAGAGAGAGAGAGAGAGAGAGAATGAAAGGAACAGAGAGAGAGAGAGAGAGAGAGAGAGAATGAAAGGAACAGAGAGAGAGAGAGAGAGAATGAAAGGAACAGAGAGAGAGAGAGAGTGATGAGGATTTTATAACAGAACACAAAACCAATTCAACTCCCTAAATTGCAGCTATAAAAACCCTACAAAAGAGACTAAAGGCTTAATTGATGTAATCTTAATTAAATTAATGAACAGAAATTAAGGAAGCAACATAAAATGGTCTACCACACAAGGAAAAAGTTTGTAAAGGGGACAGTGTACCATTCCATGGAAAACACTTGTATTCATTGGTTGGTTAGAGATTTGTTTTGGGGTTTGAAAAAACAGAATGTCTTTGGTGCAGGCATTAATTCTGGAATTTGAAAATCTTATCTATTTCTTTCTAAATTCTATTTATTCCACCAAAGAATTTTGGGTTTTGGATTAACTGAACATTATAGTATTAACCCTTTTCTTACCATTTAAAAAAAAATAAATTGCTTTTGTTTCAATTAAATTTGAAAATTATGAAGAATTTAGTAAAATAACTGTCACTCTTGACATAAACTTAACATGCTATTTTGAAGAAAGGTCATAATTCAGATTCCTTTTAAAACAGGAAGTTTGCAGCATAGAACCAGGAATGTTTTAGGATTGGGTTGGTATTAAAATGTTGAAAGAAATAGAATGGAATTTGTTGATGTTAACAAGTTTACTCCCTCTTACGTAATTGTCCCAACAGAGGAATATTGTGATTTAGACAACTATTAATAATAAGGTTCTAATACAACTCTAATATCAATACAATAATATATATATATATATATATATATATATATATATATATATATATACACACAGAGAAAGAGAGAGAGAGAGAACATTTACTTACAGAAGTCCACAGTTAATCAGTGTTGTTACTGCTATATGTATTAAGTACCAGAAATGATGTAGACACAATCATAAAAATAAAAGCAAGATTTATGAAATGAATAATTGACAAATGTCTTTTTAGTTCCAATGTGAAAGAATAACGAGTAAGAGTGGCTAACAAGAGACAGTTTTCAGTTGTGCATCATGTTGCCAAACAGTTGACAGCTATGGAGTCAATGAGCTGACAACCAGAACTACCCAGACAAATTCAAATGTTGCTCTGATGCTGGCTCTTGGTTTTTTTCTTTTTCTTTTTTCCTTTCACGTGTGAGAGATAATCATATTGAATAGGATTACAATTGATAATTTATTAGAAATGTAACACATCATGTGTCAGAACTAATCAGATCCCCCCCCCCCTCCTTCGTGCAAGCCACCTCTATCTTGATAATCTGCTTTAGTGTGAGGCAATGCTTACTGAGAGAGAGAGAGAGAGAGAGAGAGAGAGAAATAGAGAGTGAGTGAGAGAGAGAGTGAGAGAAATAGAGAGTGAGAGAGAAATAGAGAGAGAGAGTGAGAGAGTGTCAAGATCACATTATTGCGAGGAAAAGGTTCAACCTAAAATCAAAATATTACTTTGTTTGCAATAATCTGGCAAGTTTACACACGTACACACCCTGATGCACACGCATGCATGCAGACAGACACACCCAAACAGACACACACGTGCACACACACACACACACATACATACATATGAAGAAATATAAAGATATTTGCATATACACACATTTTTGCAGATATATATATATTGTACATACATACCTATTTGTAAATATATATATATATATATACATACATATATATACACATACTCACACATGCATATGTATATATGTATATCTATATAAATATATCTGTTTGTTTAGTGGTGTAATGAACAGAGAGTTGATGTCACTGAACAGCAATCAATTACTTTAAAACAACAGAGACTGGTGATGTTGTCCCACACCCATTTTTACTGGTTAAACATCAATCTTGTGATTGATGATGGATATGATTAATAAAAGAATTAGCAAAATAGTGTTTCTTTGCATAAAAAGATTCATATAAATAATTTACTACTCATTATTTAATAATTATGGTTTATAATTTCACTCACATCTGAGAAAAATTTAAAAATTCAATATAAAAAAACCTTTAAAAACAAACAAAAAAACTATTTAATATAAATATAATTCCTAATAATTAATTATCATTTTTATTTCCTTTAAAATTATATGTTTTTTAATCTTGAATTAATTTCAGTATCATTGAAACTTGTTTTATATTTTATTGAGATATAGATTTGATGTGTAGCACTTAAATTATCAAACATTTGACAGACATAAAATCATATCTAATATCATATCATACATGCATGTATCTGTGTTTGTGTGTCTATCTATCTATCTGACTGTCTATCTATCTATCTATCTATCTATCTATCTATCTATCTATCTAATGTTATAATGAAAACCACAAGTCTTGTTAAATACAGCTATCTAGGGTCTGACTTTGGAGAAGATTTTCCATTTGACATGGTGCAGCCTCCTGGCTTCCCAGACCCCAGTCGAACCGTCCAGCCCATGCCAGCATGGAAAATAGACATTAAACGATGATGATAATGATTGTAATTGATCCTTTCATCTTTAAGCCTCCAGATTAAAGCTGAAAGGGTCTTTGAATGTCATAGTGCCTTAAATTCGAAAGATGGTTGTTTTATCTGGATTTAAATTTTCCTTCCATGTCTGGCAACAGGACTCTGCACCATGCCGCAGAAGCAGGAGAACCCAGCCATGGCTGTCAGACAATTTCTGCGACCATATCACCCCTAACAACTGGCCACCTAACTCCTCAGACTGCAACCCCCTTGATTATTATGTGTGGGGCACAGTTGAGTAAGTGACCAACAAAACTCCTTGTAACACCAAAGATGAACTGAGTGCAAGAATTATGGCAGCATTGACCAACTTAAACAAGAAGACTGTCCTGAAGAGTTGCAGGAGATTCCAAAGTCGTTTGAAGGCCGGACTTCGAATGGAATGAGAGCAAAGTGAAGGAGACAAGGAGGACTATGCAGAGGATGGAGAGATGAGAGAGGGAGGATTATGAGGGATTAAGAGATAGGTGCAGCTAGGTGGGGGAGGGGGGGTAGGATGCCAGGTGAGGTAGGGGCAGCAAAAAGTTCTTGTTTGATGGAGGTTGAGCTGGGTTTAGGCAGCGACAAAAACAATTTCCTTGTTTCCTCAAAGAGTCAAAGACAAAACTAACATGGTGTAATTTGGTACATTTTCATATTCTCTGTTGGGACTTCTTCAAAAACAATTTGGTGCCAGACTAGAGGAATAAGATATTGTAAATTGTTGTGTCTTCCTATAATTTGGCAACAGATGTTGTATTCTGGCAGATTCTTCACAGAAATAATATCCTTCCAGTTCTTGCAATAATACTTTATTTCAATGTTTTAACAGTAATTATAAGTACAACTTGGTAAACTGACTTTCCAAAATATTGTTACATGTTCTTCAGAGATTCCCAGAGCAATAAACTTGATTTTGGTTGTTAAGTAACCATAAAAACAATTCATTCAGCTCAGGAATGGAACTGGATCTCCTTTAATGTTCAGTGTTATCTTATTAACAGCATAAACTAACGTCAGAATCTCTATGTGTTTGTCTGACTTGCTAGAAATAACAGCAGCCAAATCTCTCTCAAGTCTTACACTAACCATTTTAAATAAGACAGACAGAAGTTTTTGTCAGAGAATCTTTCTCCAAAAAGAGCTACCTTCCCCATGGCTTTGTCAAAAATAACAAGTGACTCACTGACCCTTGGGAAATCTATTTAACCCAAAGATGGAAGCCTAACAGGTATTACCATTCCAGGAGAGAATGGACCTGGCAGTAATGGTAATTAAGGGGTGACACCAAACTCCTCACAACTCCAGAATGCCCAGACTGGAGCCTCACCACTGGATGCAGTTTAACGTCATTCCCAGAAAATGCCTACCTAAAATTGTTGATGAAAAATAAAGATTAAAATAAATGAGAAAAAAAAACCAACGAATTTAACTAACAACCCAATACGATATATTCTGTCAAAAACAGATTCTTTAAATTTCATCCCCTTTCTTCATTTTTTTATTTGTCATTCATAGACCTTTTATTTTTTATTTTTTATTTATCTTTCTTCTCCAATTGTCAGATTTTCCGTTTCACTTTCTTCATCAGTATTACTTGCTTTTTCTGATATTTCTTCTAAAGATGGAATACTGGCAGAATCACAAACACCAACTCACTACGTAGGAATTGAATCCAAAGCACTGTGTTCAGACATGAAAATAAATGTGAATAGGAAACAGGATTTTTTGACATGGGATTGATGGCGTCAGCAAACTGCTAACCAACCATTCAGGCTTTCTAGTGGAAGCATAAAGAATTGTTTTTATGAGTAGCTGAGCTGACTAGCAAAGACACAACATAGCCAGCAGATGAGTAACATGTTGGAGTTCCAGTTGTAAACAACATACTGGAATGGTGTTAAAGATTTTATCTTTGGCACCTTATCTTTAACAGATGATGGATAAATATAAATCATTTGTCCGATAACTGACCAGTGGTTGTGTCACAGCTAAAGTCAACTTGCTGTGACACAACTTAAACCATTGAACTTCAGATACAAAATTCAGTGTCTTTAAGAATTGACTTTCATTTGTCACACACACACACACAGTCACATGTCTCTCATGGAGACACAAATTGATTTGCTTGGTGCAAATATCTTTTTTTAAATCGATAATTGCAATGGTATAAATTTTTTGCTAATGATAAAATAAATATTTTTGTATTTGGACTTCACACAAATTTTTGCTCTGTCAACTAACAGAGCATTCCTTCATTACACTTTCTTCCTCACATATTTGGGGCCCATACATGTACATATACATATATACTCATATGCATATATATACATATTCATATATATATATATAATATATATATATATATATATGTATACACACACACACACACCAATATTTCTTTCCATCTTCCTGTTCTGAAGTCTTTGTTTTTCGTCTCCTAAAAAGCAACAATACTGTCATACGAAACATCAGCTTAGGATTAAGTTATCGATTTCAGATTAATATATAGACTCCTCCTGTTTTATATCTATTTCTTTTTTCGTTTTTTGCCTAATCCTTCAGCAACCAGAGAACTATAATTATTCCAGAGGAAGCCAGCACTACTGTTGCTGTGGTCCATCACCGCCATAAGAGAGAAAAGCTTAGCAAACACCAGTTCCACAAATATAGAGATTTGCAATCAAAGTGTTTGTTAAGTAGACTGCTGCCGTGTCTGGTAATGGTCTTCATTGAATCTACTGGAAGTCAATGATATTGGGTTTGGGTGGGGGGCTTAGCCTTGCAGCTGATTGGCTGAATGTCTGTTCAGTAAAATTGATTATTGATAAAAAGATTAAACTAGTTAAAAAGATATTTACTATTTGTTAATATTGAGCAATTAATTAGCAACCAATTATTTAGCAATTAAATAAAAGGGAAAGCAAATGGGAGTGAGCAGCTCCTTGTAGATAACAGGTTTTCATAACTAATCATACACACACACACACGTGTGTGTGTGTGTGTGTGTGTGTGTGTGTGTGTGTGTGTGTGTGTGTAGTTGAACTGAAATCCAGCATCTGTCTATATTCTGAATTTCTCAACAATGTCGATGTTTTTGTCAGTCAACCACACATCTTTCATCGAAAGAAATTGTAAGGAACTAATTGTTCTCATACATCTCCCATACTATAATGCATGTGTTTAATTGGCAAAAAGACAAAGATGACCATCCCCAAGTATAACAATACTTGTTTCAACACACGTTTTCACATCAAGAATCTTGCAAAACAAACACATAATCTTTTAGTTTTTACATCAATAACATACTTTTTATGTGGAAATCTACTGAAAAACACCAATAAATGATATTTTTCCTGCCCATTGGATAAACATCATTAATTACTTCTTATTCAAGGTTAATTAAATTAATAACTGCTGAGGTGAGTGGAAAAAAAAAAACACAAACCTTGTGCTAAGTTTATTGCAGGTTTATTTATTTTGAGGAGTTAAAACTGGTTTTAGTTAAGTTCTTAGAGACAATGAATTTGTAATTCTTACATATATCCTCTTCTTCCTCCTCGTCTCCATCACCATCATCATCATCATCATCATCATTTTGCCACCCTTTTCTATGCTGGCAACAGTTGGACAACCCTTTTTACACTCCAAGTCTGGCCAGCCTGGACATAGAACCAGTAGAATATTTGGGATGGGTTCAGGGGCTGTTTTAAATGCTAAAAGGTTAATATTTGAAGGTTTTTATAACATTTAAAAAAAAATTTTTTTACAATTTTGTTTTTATGTATATGGGAGCCCTAATTGTGGAGGGAACGTGTGGAAGGGGCAGATCCAGGAAAACATGGGACGAAGTGGTAAGAAAGGATCTTCAGATGTTGGGCCTCACAGAGAAGATGACAAGGGATCGAGACTTCTGGCGGGTCAGGGAAGTCACATCAAGCTAAGTAAATACATGGTTGCCCTTGCATACAGGTATCCCTCTTCAGCTGAGCGTTCCTAATCCTGTGGACTTGTGGGTCACCCATGCTGGTGCTGCATAAAAGCACCCAGTTCACTTTGTAAAGTGGTTGGTGTTAGCAGAGGCATCCAGCTGTGATGTTCCCATTCCTTTCAGTCCCTGAGGACAACTCACAAAGGTTACTGGTGCAACCATTCCACCTTTAATGAAGCCACAAATGTTTTTCCATAGAGCACAAAGAGTTTTGAGTGAAATCCTGAACTGGCATCGTGTTTGGCAGAAGAGAGTTTGTAGTTTTGTCTGATTTAGTTTCACTGTAGTGGGTCGGGGGGGGGGGGGGAAGAAAACAGTCTCAATTACATGTTGATAGTTTTTATATACAAACCATTTAATCAGGAGAGATATACTGCAGGAAAAAAAGAACAAAACAAAACTACAGTAAAATAATAAAGAAATAATACTATAGAAAAATAAAATAAATGGAACAAGATAGGCACTGGCCAGGAAGTAGTGAATAGAAAGTTGTGTGTGTGTGTGTGATATTTAAATGTGGATCTCTAAATCATTTCATTCACGTTTGTTGTTTGTGAAATCATGTTTCGTATTTAAGGCTGGGTTAATCTAACAAAGACGTCATTTGAAGGTTAGAACGGATGGCATTTGAAATGTTGACATACAAACACGGAAGATGTTGATGGTAATCTGGCCGAATATATCAACATGTAACACATCAGAAATATCAGGCTGTCGACGAGTTTGTTGTTTCTCTTCCAAGAATTATAGAAAATGGAATGGAATGGAAGATCAATTTTTTATGTTGTTGTTGATAAACATATCAAGATTAAATCTGTTGGAGGAAAATATATCATGAAATATTATTCTAAAGAACTTTTTCAACTGATCCAAAGTTGGGTTTGATTAGAAATACATTAACAGCGCGAGAAAACCTCTATGCAATCAACCATTATTCAAATAATAACAGCTATATCTCATACTACTGACTTAAAAAAAGGACATAGAGTTTTTGGTGGGGATGGTCATGGTTGGAATTTCTTTGATCATAGTCAGCATTGACCTGAGATTAAATGACAACAATAACAACAATAACATGGGTTTCGAACACAAACGAATTACTTTTTTCTGTTTCTTTTGCTTTCTTTTTTAATGAGATTCACTTTAAATAAAGTTTCTCCGCATGTGTGTGTCTGTGTGTGTGTGTGTGTGTGCATGTCCCTGTATTGCAGTTAAATAATGTGGCTCAGATATCTTTTCAAAACCAATATGATGTGTGTTTGAGGCAGCGAGGAGGCAGAGTCGTTAGCCCAGGGGGAAAAATACTTAACAGCATTTCTTCTGTCTTGATGTGCTTTGGGTATGTGCTGTGGTTTGCTGTAATGCTCTTATGGTTACTGTATTGAAAGTGTTTTGCGTAGGATGTGTGCAGTGCCCAGTAGTGCAATTTTCTGTATGTTATATATATTTGTAAGTCCTGGTGCTTTTGTTGATTTCTTTGTTCCTTTTTCATTGACAAATTGATAAATTTGATATCTGATGATAACAAGCAAAGAGAAACTTTGAAGTCACTTTCAACCTTTTCCTTGTTAAAATTCATGTCATTATTCTGTTTTCTTTCAAGATTTCTGGCCAATAGAGAAAGAGCTGGTTTCTAACCTAGATTCAAGGCTCCTTCATTGCAATTTCAGCATCAACAACAGAGTATTTTTGTTTGTATGTATGTATAGGATGGTCATGCTATAATGTTTCCTGTTGCTGTTTTATTAAAACCCAGCTGGGTGAAAAGTGTTGAAAAGTTACTGCTGCGACTTGAAACTGTTCTCATTGTTCCCAAGAACAACAAACGTATTGAGTTCCATAGTTTATTGTTCCAGAAATTTCCTTATTGAAATTTCGCCTCCTAAACAAAAAGAAGAAAGCTAATGTTTGTTAACTATAAATAAACACCGTCTGGGTTAATAATACTAATAACGATGGTGATGATGATGATGATGATGATGATATGAATGTCTAGTTTGTTTGATATCATCTATAATGGTTAATTGAATTTATTAAAGAGGGAAGTGTTTTATCTCTGCTCTAAACTAAATGGTAATATGTTGGTTGAACAAGTTGGAAATCTATTCATATTGTGTCTCATTACAACACTTAAGATAAACTGTGTGTGTGTCTACATAAACATACATACTTGTTTATCTTAATGGCCTACCAATGTATACAGTGAGTTTCTTTGCCCTAGGTGCTGGGAAGGTACTTGGCAAGAAATGGAAACAAAATTGAAAGAAGAGGATAATGACAATATTAATAATCACAATAATAATAATCCTTTCTGTTATAGGCACAAGGCCTGAAATTTTGGGGGAGGGGACAAGACAATTACATCAACCCCAGTATTTCACTGGTACTTAATTTATTGACCCCAGAAGGATGAAAAGCAAAGTTTCTCGGTGGAATTTGAACTCAGAACATAGCAACAGATGAAATACTGCTAAACATTTCACCTAGCATGCTAATGATGCTGTCAGCTTGCTGCCTTCATCATCATCATCATCATCATCATCATCATCATTTAACATCTGTTGTCCATGCTGGCATGGGTTGGACGGTTTGACTAGGGCTGGTAAGCTGGAAGGCTACACCAGACTTCAGTCTGATTTAGCATGGTTTTCTATGGACCTTCCTAATGCCAACCACTCTGAGAGTGTAATAGGTGCTTTTATGTGCCACTGGCATGGGTGCCATTTGCATGACACCAATATCTGCTACAACTGCACTTTTGCTTGGCTTGATGGGTCTTCTTCTCAAGCACAACATAATGCCAAAGGTTTCGCAGGTCCAACACTCAAACGGTGCACTTAAGCTACTGGCATGGATGCCAGTTATGTGGCACCAGCATCAGCAATGACCATGATTTCACTTGGCTTGACGGGTCTTCTTCTCAAGCACAGCATATTACCAAAGGTCTCGGTCACTAGTCCTTACCTTTATGAGGTTCAAAGTGCAAAGATCATGCTTCAGCACCTTGTCCTATGTCTTCTTGGGTCTACCACAGATTCCCTCCACAGTTAGAGATCGGCTCCTCTTTACACAGCTATCCTCATCCATACACATCACATGATCATTCCAGCACAGTCTCTCTTGCACACCACATCTGGTGCCTCTAGTGCCTAACTTTTCTCTCAAGATGCTTACACTCTGTCAAACATGCACACTGACATTGCACATCCAGCGAAGCATACTGGCTTCATTTCTTTCAAGCTTACACTTGCCCTCAGCTGTCACAGTCTATGTTTCACTGCCATGCAACATAGTTGTTTGAACACAGGCATCATACAAGCTGCCTTTCACTCTGAGGGAGAGGCACTATGTTGCCAGCATATATATATATATGTATGTATGTGTGTGCACATGTGTGTGTGTGTCTTTGTGATTGTGTTTATCCTCCATCACCACTTGACAACCAGTGTTGGTTTGTTTACATCCCTGCAACATAGCAGTTTGGCAAAAAGACCATATAGTTGTAAAGTGAACTTCTTAACCACACAACCAGGATCTCTTATACATTTGAAGAGGAAACAATATTTATGAGAATTTATCAAGATGCTTTCACCATTTTAGTTGAAATAGATGAAATCAGGTCTTTAAAGATCAGAGTTTACTCTTGTACTCCAAGATAACTTTATCCATAACCATTTCACTAGCTGTTACATAAACTGGACCCTAAACCCATAATATTCCCATGACAGACGCCATACAGCATGTTGGTAGTGTTCTTGAACTTTTTCACACAATTAACTCCACATCTTCCCTAATTGTCGTACAAAACCATATTTATAAACCGTTTCTTGTTTATTTTTTCTGCAGAGAGACAGACACCTTTTGTTGTCGGGAGAAGAATCTTTCCCTTCCCAAATAACCAATTCCTATTTATATAATACTTTCTCTCAGAATAATACTGTCTTTTTGTTAGTTATGGCTTGTGTTTAAAACAGACTTTCCTTCAGTTAACCTATTTATATTTTTATGGAATGATTAGTTATTAAAAGTTACTTATTAACATCTCCATTTTTCTGAGTTTGATTCCAGGCAGTGACCTGAAGGAATATATTCACAGACACGACAGAATAGGGACCTATATACACTGGAAGCTATGCCAACACTATGGAATAACAACAGAAAAAAGATGGTATAAACACACGCCAGAAAAGGTCACAGAAAACGAGAAAGCAACCATACTCTAGGATATGCCAATACACACAGATAGAGAAATTAAGGCAAATAGACCAGATATAGTTGTCAAAGATCATGGAGAAAAAAAATGCTTTCTAATTGATGTATCAATACCAGCAGATGACAACGTCTCTCTAAAAGAAATGGAAAAACTTTCAAAATACAAAGACCTGGAAATAGAGGTAACTCGAATGTGGAATCTAAAAACAGAAACAATTCCTATTATAGTAGGTGACTTAGGTATAATAAAAAAATATTCAGACAAATACATAACAAAAACACCAGGACTTACAAATATATATAACATACAGAAAATTGCACTACTGGGCACAGCACACATCCTACGCAAAACACTTTCAATACAGTAACCATAAGAGCACCACAGCAAACCACAGCACATACCCAAGGCGCACAGAGCTGCGCTCGGTAGTGAAGTGAAAGCACGTTATAAAAATAAAACTACTGAATAATAATAATAATAATAATAATAATAATAATAATAATAATAACAACAACATTGAAAAATACCTTAGGAATGAGAACCCAGGTTCGAAATTTCCCCCCCAAGGCACCTGATGAAGGCTGGAGGGTATATCAGCTGAAACGTTGAACAACAAACAAGATGAGGACAAATATATACACACACACACACACACACATATATATATATATATGTATTATATATTATAAATAGCTGTGGCTGTGTGGTAAGAAGCTTGCTTCCCAACCACATGGTTCCAGGTTCAGTTCAATTGTGTGGTACCTTGAACAAGTACCTACTACTATAGCCTTGGGCTGACCAAAATCTTGTCAGTGGATTTGGTAGATGGAAACTGAAAGAAGCCTGTCATATATATATATATATATATATGTATGTATGTGTGTGTGTGTGTGTGTGTGTGTGTGTGTGTGTGTGTGTGAGAGTCACGATCAGCAAAATGTGAAAATGGTAGACTCTATAAATATTTTACCTTATAAAATATATAAAAGATATATGAATTGTGTGAATTTTTCTTCATTTGGTATATTTTTTAACTATGTATCATCATCATCATCATCATCATCATCATCATTCAATGTCCGCTTTCCATGCTGTCATGAGTTGGACAGTTTGACTGGAATCGGTAAGCCAAAGAGCTGCACCAGGATCCAGTTTGACTTTGGCTTGGTTTCTACGGCTAGATGTCCTTCCTGTTGTGCCAACCACTCTGAGAGTGTAGTGGGTGCCTTTTATGCATCACCAGAATGGGTGCTGTTACATGGCGCCAGCACCAGCCATGACTAGGATTTCATTTGACTTGAGGAGTTTCTCAAGCACAGCAAATCGCTAAAGGTCATGATTACTTGTCGTCACCTCCATGAGGCCCCACATTCATAAATCATGCTCCACCACTTTGTCCCATGTCTTCCTGGTATATATATATATATATCATCATTATCCTCATTGTTTAATGTTTATTTTCCATGCACACGTGCATCAGAGGGAAGTTGTGTTGAAGTGGATTTTCTACAGCTGGATGCCCTTCCTGTCACCAACCCTTACCAGTTTCCAAGTCAGGTCATCTTCACCTCTGGACCAGGCATGTTTTCACAGAATATTGAAAAAGAAGGACACAACTTGCATGCTGGTGACACTCGTTTACAGCTATCATCTGATCTGAAGCCACAGAAGCAGTGACACCCCCTCCACCCACACACACGCACACAAACACACAGACACATGCACACACACAAAGACAAACACATACACACATAAACACACACACATACACACACATACACACAGATAGACACACACACACAAACACACACGCACAAACACACCTATATATACATATATATATTTATATGACAGTCATACAGCCACACATGTACCTGAATATAAATTACATACTGATATATATATATATATATATATATATATATATATATATATATATATATGTGTATATATGTGTGTGTGTGTAATACATATACACACATATTCATATATATATATATATATATATATATATATTTATTTATTTATATGTGTGTGTGTATGTATATAGATAAATACATGTTTTTCTATGTATCTACTTATATATGAGTGAATGGGCAAATAAAAAAAAGAGGCACTCAACACATTTAATCAGGAGTTGCATACATTATTAATTATTGAAACTGTTTTTTTTTTAACGATATATAAATGACATCATATGATAACAATACTGATTAATTATACAATTTTGAAGATTACATTTACTTTAAATCACTCTCACAAAATCAAAATAATTTTTTGAGGGACTCTGAAATAATTTATCAGAAAATTTCCTGCAAAAATAAAACTGATTCCTAATATCTATAATTCCTACTTCCTCTGTTTTACCCAAAATATAATTAGCAAACTTTTTAATCACTAAAAACAAAAGTTGTTTACAAACCTTTCATTTTTAATGCCATAATTCAGTATAAAACCACTTATGGTAAAATCCAGAAAATGAATTTAGAAACTTTATCAAAAATCATAATTCCTTCAGATATTTTCCCTGATAGAACAATAAACCTGGATTTTAAAATGAAATTTAATTCCAACATGTTTCAAATGATATTCATCCCTCAATATTGGTTTGTCTCTAAAATATAGAAACATGGTCCTCAGCCTTATCAAAGCGCTCGCTCTAAAAATGTCGCATTCTTGCAGTGAAATTTTCAAAGTCATTCAACATAATGGATGGAAAGTTGTAAAACTTGGTTCAGGCAGTGGTTATATCACATAACATCATCATCATCGTCGTCATTAATTTATTATGAATTTATGCAGTTTAACAGTAGTTGAAAGGTGTTTATAAAATACCAACATTTAAAAGGTATACAATCATAAATGTGTGTGTGTGTGTGAGTATATATGTATATACATACACACGTGTATATATATATAAATATATATATACATATATATATAAATATATATATACACGCGTCTGGTGTTTGTTATCTATTTTGCTTCAAATATATTTTGAATAAGTATCAGCTTTGAAGAGAATACCATAAGCTGTAAAGAATTGAAGGAAAGCAGTCAGCTGTGTGTTGTCCCTCTGCAAGAATCTACCCAGCGCCAAACCTGATTCTACCTCAGCCAAAAAGATGCATGCGTCATGGGAGTATCTTTGCACACACACACACACACACACACACACACACACACACATCTACACACACACGTACACACACCAGTAGGTAAGAGGGGAAGAATCGGTATCATCAGCTGCCGGAACAGACAGACATTCTCTGCCATTCTCACAAATATTTTTATCAAATTTTTCAAACTAATTACAAACAAATACAAATTGTTTTCTCTGGAAATGCAACTTTAGAAATCTTTTTTTATAAATTCAACATAAAAAAAAAATTCTTTTTATCTCATTCTTCATCTTCTGGCTTTTTTTCTTTATTATTTTTTCTCACTTCTTTTCCTCCTCTCTCACTTTCTCTCCCTCTCAGACACACATGCATACACAAACAAATGCACACACATTCATAAAATAATAATTGTTATTGGCCAGAAGTTGGCTGATTATTTCAAATGGTTCTTCATTTTATTAACCCTGGAGAGATGCAAAGGGAAGTTGACTTCAGCAGGATTTGAACTCCCAGTGTAATGCACTGGAATAATTACTGCAAGACTCTAACCATGTCTGCAAGTTCTTCTCTAAAACTTCTACAGATTCTGCATTCAGAACAAACTTACCAATATACAAGCATTGTCAAAGGTCATGGCTTGGAAGGCTGCAATAAACAAGAGCCTGACAGCTCCCTATTTGTACATTAAATCTTTTATTGAATTCCTTGCTGTCCCTCAACCTGCAGACTTCACCTTTGCCCATGAGCCCCACCTCCTTTGCCTTCACAACAGTCCGTAATGATACTGCAGCTGACACTTTCCTCAATCATATAACCGCTTATTAAAGTAAACAGGCTGCACACTGGCCTCGACAGTTTATGTGTCTCACTGACCCCCCCCCCCCCCCCCAATGGACTTGCTGCTTTCTCCAACTCCACATACTTAATTGCTTGGGCTTCCATACTGGCCTCTCTCTAGAAACTCTGCCAAATCAGATTGGAGCCTGGTGTAGCCTTCTGGTTTCACCAGTCCTCAATCAAATTGTCCAACCCATGCTAGCATGGAAAGCGGACGTTAAACGATGACGATGATAGTGATGATATATAAAAAAATATTGAACGTTCTTTAAAGTATACTTCTGTGCCTTTTTCAACTTTATTTACTTTTTTAATTATAATTTTTGATTTGTATGAACTCTTAATCTCTTTTCAACTATATATATAAAAATGAGAATGTGTGTCTGTCTGTCTGTCTGTCTGTCTGTCTGTGTGAATCCCTAAAACTCGAGAACTACGCAACCAATTTCATTCAAATTTTACACATGCCTTACTTAGGGTTCCAGTTGTGTTTTAGTCAAAAAATTTTTTAACTTCTTGCAGAGTTCGAGCCCACGGCAACATAATATCTCCTCCACTATTTAAGTATTACGTGTCAAAAGTGAAACAAAAACACTGAAGTCAAATACTTTCACTTTAAAAATGAAACTATTCCACTAACTGAAACAATCACATTTCGATACTGTAATGACAGATACTTTCACAGAGAGAGAAAGAGAGAGACAGAAAGAGAGAGAGAGAGATGTATATGTATACATATACATGTATATGTACACCATTTCGATACGGTAATGACAGATACTTTCAGAGAGAGAGAGAGAGAGAGAAAGAGAGAGAGAGAGAGAAAGAGAGAGAGAGAGAGAAAGAGAGAGAGAAAAAGAGAGAGAGAGAGAGAGAGATGTATATGTATACATATAGATGTATATGTACACGTATATGTATAGATATATATATATATAGATCTATATGCATACATGTATATGTATACATATGTGTAGATGTATATATATATATATATATATATATATGTACACGTAATATGTACATATATACATATATACATGCATACAGATATCTATACATATATACACCCATCACACACACATACACATGCACACAAACACACACATTAGTCATTTGTTTTCTTATCCAAAACTACGTCAAAAGTACTGAATGGATCTTTATGAAATTTGGAAATTATATTCTTTGCATAACGGCCATAACTCCCATGAAAATTCATATATTTTTGATGTTGATGAAATTTTAACCCCAACATAACAGATGAGCATTATTTGTAATTCAACGGTACAACAGTGTAAGACTACCCTTTCAGATATACTTACATTGTGATTTTTGCAATGTGGTGCATAAATTGTCAAGTAAATGAGACGCATCTTTGCCTCCACTGATTCACTTGCAAAGTGTTGAGTAAAATTATTTCGTTGCAGACCTCCAGCCATTTTGTTTTGTTTTTAATTCTGTAGATGACCTCAAACACAGTCTTTCCCAACTTTAAACAAAACTACCAAAATCACAATTGGCTATGTGAAAGAGCAATATTAGCTCCAAAAAACGTAGCTGTTACAAAAATTAATCAACACCTGATGCATTCTCTTCCCGGCAATCTTCAAACTTACAAGTCTGTTGATACAGTTCCAGATACAAATGAAGTGGTGAACTATCCTCCTGAATTTCTCAATTCGTTGGAGCCTCCAGGACTACCTCCCCACATATTATCACTTAAAGTTGGAACGCCTGTTATGCTGCTCCGCTATCTGGAACCACCAAGACTTTGCAATGGAACACGACTCGTGATAAAGAAAATGATGTCACATGTTATCGAGGCTACCATTCTTTCTGGATGTGCAAAAGGGGATGACGTCTTTATTCCAAGAATTCCTCTTACTCCATCAGGAGCAGACATTCCTTTTACATTCAGAAGACTAGAATTCCCCCTTCGTGTGACTTTTGCCATGTCCATAAACAAATCTCAGGGTCAAACACTGTCTGTAGCTGGTCTTCTCTTGGAAGAGCCCTGCTTCTCACATGGACAACTGTATGTTGGCTGCTCAAGAGTGGGCAGCAAAAAAACCTATTTGTATATGCTCCACAAGGGAAAACAAGGAACATTGTTTACAACGAGGTGTTATAATCACAACAGCAAGAAAGTATGTACATGATCACCTTTTACGAAACTTCATTGACTTTCATATATTTATATTGATATACATATATATACGTGTGTTTGGGTGCGTGTGTGTATATACATCTCTATATATAAAGATGATGCGTAGTCTAGACGGTGTTTTTAGATTTCATTATTCTCTTTAACCCGGGCAACGCCGGGTATTTCTGCTAGTATATATATATATATATATATATATATATATATAGATAGGTGGATAGATAGATAGAGAGAGAATGGATGGATGGGTAGATAGATAGATAGATATGCATACACACACACAATTAAAAGTGATACACAAGACTAGATAGAAATATTAAATAATTTCCTTATACATTATCCTAAATGTGATCATGTTTCAACCAGATGGGAGAGAGGAAATGAACTCATGCAGTCTAAGTGTGTGTGTGTGTGCATGCGCACACACACACGGACACAAACACACATATGTACCCAGGTAACCTAGTTAGCAGAGGGAGAGGGTGTTCTGTGAGTAAGAACAAGGTGGAGGATTTCTTGAAAGTTATTACTTCTGTTGATAATAAAAAGTTTCTCTTTCAGAGTGAAAGGCAGGTTGTATGGTGCATGTATACAAATTGGAATGCTACATGGCAGTGCAATATGGGTGTTTTTGTGCTTCCAGTCATCACTCCCTCTCCTTTGAGCCACTTCCTATCAACACACATGTCTCATATTGATTATTGGTCTCCCACCCTTGTTTACCATTCCCTACATTCCCCAAACCCCCATCTCTAACCACCTCTTACTTTTCCCAGATATCTTGCAAACTCTAACCCCCACCCTCCAACCATTCTCTTCCCCTGCCACACACACTCTCCTCTTCACTTTCTTGTATCTTGCAAAGACACCCCTTCCCCCCCCCCATCACCTTCTTTATCTTTTGTTCCAGTAGCACCCCAATTATTCTCACCTGCCCTTATATAATGCATTTCCTCTACAACCACTTTTCCTTCTATCACACCTTCTCAAAACCTTGCATAAAACCTCTGTCCTTTCTGCTATGCTCCCTCCTATTCTTTAGTTCAAATGCCCTCCAATGCCGATATTTGTTGAACTGGCTGTCACGGCCTTAGTCACTTCTTATTCAGAGTTTCTGCCATCTTGGGAAAGTTAGAGGACCCACATTTTTGCACATACTAAATATAAAGGATTTAGAAACAAATAAAATCTCATTTACTATGAATGCAAGAAAGCAAAACACACACACACACACACACACACACACACACACACACACACACACACACACACACTTTTCTCTTTTTAGCTTTTAAGGAGACCATCAAATACAAAGCAGAAGATGGAATGAGAAGAAATTGTGAAAAAAAGTTAGGGAGTAAAGTAAAAATAGGTCTGCAGGATGCCATGTTAAAGGAATGGCAAATAAAAACCCTTCATGGACAACACCTGGAAAAAGTGAGCAGGTAAAAATGAAGACAGAAGAATGACAATGTTGGTTAAGAACTGTAGAAGCCAGTGGTGAGATAGAAGAATTCTTGGCTGCAACACAGGACCAAAGATTTCTCATCAGAAATCACCAAAAGAATGTTTAAGTAATGACAAAATATTTGCCGATGTGGATAAAACAAGTCACCATTGTCACTGGTTGTTGGGTGACGGAAGACAGAGAGAAATGATCTAAATATAAAGATCTGGAAATAGAGATAAGTCAAATGTGGAGGCTGGAAAGTGAAATACTCCCTGTAATAATTGGCGCTTTGGGAATGGTTAAAAAGAAACATTCAAACAAATACCCCACGACTAACAAATATGCATAACAAAGAGAAAAAAACACAGCTAGGCACCATGCTTATCTTACGTAGAGCACTTTCAAGTCAGTAAAAATAAACCAAATAAAGAAAAAACCAAAACCAAAATAAAACACTGCAAATATCCAAGGCACAAAGAGTTGTGCTCAGTGGTGCAGTGAAAAGATGCAATAAAAATAAAGCAAGAGAATGATGATGATGCCGATGATGACGACGACGATGGTGGTGGTGGTGATGATGATGATGATGACGATGACGACGACGACGACGACGACGACGAGGAGGAGTGTTTCTTCATTTGCCAGGAGAGCTAATTCTTTGATGAGTACTTCAGCTGGGTCGAACAGTATGTCCATTATCCCTGGCTGCAATTATAGTCTTGACACAGGCTAGGTTCAAGGTTATAAGAGCATCAACAGATTATCAATGATAATCTTTACATAATTCTGTGAAGATTATCGTTGATAAACTGTGAGTTGTGGCACACAGATTTCACTCACGTGCCGACACTCTGCTTGAAAAATTACTTTAACAAAAGGTCAACCAAGCATGTATTTGCAGTCATGAAATACTCCCATAATACTGTATTGCTTTAAGTATTCAACGGGAATTAATATTAGCAGCTAAATTAGATCGTGAGGAATTTATAAATCATTAAATATTTCATTTATCATTAAATGATGATTCAAGATTTTGAATGCAACATTAAAGAATGACAGAAGACATAAATGGTAGAAGAAAAGAAGAAAGAGTCGAGAGGAGAACCAGCAGACAACTAGACTTGCTCTGTAGAGTCTAGTGTGTTGTTTGATGTCACTTGCTGGTGTTAACCTTTAACTTCTAAACCTTTCACCTCTAAAGGGTCAATAAAATAGGGACCAAGTATTTAGATTTCTAGCATTGGCATATAACCACAAATCTCAGGGAAGAGTATAACCAATTACATTGACCCCAATATTTAACTGGTACTTTATTTTATCAACCTTAGCAAGATGAAAGGTAAAGTTGACCTTGACAAGATTTCAAATAAATACCACAAGGCATTTACAAAAGAAAATTCTTTGGGCTGTCTCAGATGAGAGAGACAAATGACTTGTAGTAACAATCGTTGGGTTTCTGAGTTGAAATCCTAGCACAGTTAGCTTTATCTTTGGGATAAAAAGTGACATACTGTGCAATGAAGTTACTTTGAACATGGGGGCTAACTAAATATATTTTGTTTCCTCTTTATATCACAGCTTAAGGTTGCACAGTAACGCAATTTAAAAACAATTTTCCTTCAGCTGAATGGGCTAATTCATTTTTAAAGTGAAACAAATCCCAATTAGTATCACGCCTGTGCCAAAATATCTAAAAATTCAGAGCATGTTCAAGTGCTACAGAAGTATCCTTGTACTTCCAGCACTTAAAAGTAACTCTTACAGTTGATGGAAAAACTTATCCATCTAAATAACACACTTAACTTTTGAACATAAGTAAAAAAAAAATCTTACTGTTTAAAGTAACCCCAAATCAGGGGTTATTTTGAACAGCGACAATTATATAAAAAAAGTCATCAAATATTGACTGCAACTTATTTTTATTTCATATGTTTGTTTACCTATTTGGTCTCCACAACATAGTCAAATTTAGTTGAGATTGAAAAAAGGATTATGAAATTATTGCAATAAGAAATCTAAAACTGTTCAAAGTAACCCCATTTCACAGTACCAATAATGAGATTGATTCTTCTCTCTCTCCATTCCTTTTTCTCTTTCTGTCTCTCAGAATCAGCTCTGTTGCACAATGAGAGGTTTGTGAGGGAGTAGCCATATTTTTATTTTCAGAAATTATAACATAGAAACATAGAAACATCTTTTAGAACTTTTACGTCTTTTACATCTTTTAGAACTTTGTCATTTTAGATTTTGCTGGCAAACTTCTAAATTAACATAAACATTTATTTTCATGAAAGAAATTTACCAGAAAACTTTCATCAAATTCTTCCAAAGCTTTCTGTTAAAACTGTATTGAAACCATTTGTGGGGAATTTTTTTTATCACAGCAACTGATTGCAAACCACAAGGTTTTAATGGGACCCACTGAAGCAAAATTACCAAGGGCGATGGTGAGGCTAAGGAGTTGGGAAAGCCAAGCCTCCTCATGGCCATCCCCTGACACCTCAGTGAGGCAAACTATCTAAGAATTTCAGGGTTAGTGGGCCAGTTGCTCTGAATGTCTCAAATGCCACAGGTTGGAAGAGATAGTTCTATGACATTGTTTCTAGATTTACCATGATTCTTAGTGCTTCAGTTGTGACACTCTTCGACAGCATCCACAATCCTTTAGAAGATATTTGGGATGTGTACATCTGCCAGTTAAACAGGCCACCAGGGGGCTCTTGGTTCAAAATAATATAGAGTGTAATGTGGGAATAATAATGAGGATATGGATGGAAGCTCTGAAAACACACACTGCTGGATAGAGTGTGTGTGTGTGTGGATTAACAGAGTCAGTAGATCATCGCATAGAATGCATTGTGATATTCATTCTGGCACTCTGTGCTCTGAGTTCAATTCCTTCCAAGGCCATCTTTGCCTTCCATGATCTCACTTCTCATGCTGGGTTAGCTTAGTGTACTGAGGCAATAAAAATAATATATCTGACCAAAGAGTGCAAGGGAACAGTAAGAGAATATATTGTAAAATCTCTAAATATTCCATAGCTTTCTTTACCAAAAAATTTCCATCTCTTCAAATTATAAAAGAAAAAAATGATAAAGAGAAAATTTTAATGTTTAATTAATTAAAATTGTGTGTATGTAATTTTTTCTATTCTTTGATGATGCACCTTGTTATAGTTGAAGTTAAAATGTAGATACAGCAGTTTGGTTTCCCTCCCTGCTGAATATCAGTGTTAAACATGATGTTAAAACTTTAAACTAACCTTACTGACATTAAGATTAATCATCTCACCTTTAAAGGTATTAGATTAGTTTTAATCAGTGATGTGGCTTTCATAAGAAAGCTACTCGCAACCCTCCCTTTAAAGTCTAGGTGGAGTTACCAGATTTACGCAGGTGTGTTCAGAAGATACAAAATGATAGAAAATCTTTAATATTAATATATCTATTACTTTAGATTTAGTGTTAATTTAAGCTGATTAACTAGGATTAAGTCAATGTTGGGTATGGCTATTATTTGCATTGATTTTGTGAGTTGTTTCAAATATATTTATCACAACTCAGAAATGGAGAGTACACCTTACTGATATTAAAACTGAATCCAGATTAAAATTCTGATCCCTATCTTGGAAAATTTTTATAGGGAGGAATTTAACAGATTTTATAGTGACTGATGATAATTAACAAAAATATTACTTCATTAGTTCTTGATTAACTTTTCTTCATTTGAAACAAATGAAAGAAAAAAATGATAAAGAGAAAATGCGGTGACACGTAAAAGCACCCACTACACTCTCTGAGTGGTTGGCGTTAGGAAGGGCATCCAGCTGTAGAAACTCTGCCAAATCAGACTGGAGCCTGGTGTTGCCATCCGGTTTCACCAGTCCTCAGTCAAATCGTCCAACCCATGCTAGCATGGAAAGCGGACGTTAAACGATGATGATGATGATGATGTATCCATTTAGCCACACTAACTGTGTGAAAGTATCAAGAGAACATGTTGAGGTGTGAAACATTTCAATAAGTTACTCCCAAGTCTCTTTTCAACAACCAATCAACTAACGACAGAAAGTAGCTTCCATTAAGTCTTGAATGGACTTCAATTAATAATTACAGCATCATTAATTAATTACAATGTATAATTACAACTGCATTATATAGTAACAACAATGTTGTATAACAACAATGTTGTATAACAACAATGTTGTATAACAACAGCAGAACATAGCAACAACAACAACAATAATACACATAACAGATTATAGGCAATTTGTCAGCAGAGTTGGCAGAGCACCAGACAGAATGCTCTGTGCTATTTGTTCCAACTCTCTGCTCTCTGAAATGGTAGATGAGGGCTTTGATAAAGAGGAGGGTGGAACATTTGTTCAGGGAGACATTTTCTGAGTCTTTCAAAGGATGTAGTGACCCTGCAGAAACATATTCCATCTCCCCATCTCCACATTTCTAGATTAGCCTATGTTTTGCAATGGGCTGTCCTTGTTTCTGCTCCACAGTGAGATGTGTAGTGCAGCTTCTTTTTAATCAAAGAGACAGAGACAAGCAGAGATATGCACCATACTTTGCTTATGAATGCAAGTACAGTAGAGTACAGTGGAGTAAAGTGGTGTACTGCCATTGAGTACCATGTTCTATGATATGATATTGTTTATTGAGTTAGGTGTATTTGTAGTGATAACAAACACTGTTGAAAACTAAAACATACCATCTCCACCACCTCTGACACCAAATTCCATAACAACTATGGAATTTACACCTACAATGCCTTCTCTCATCCTTGACTGAGTAAATATCAAGCAACAGGGAAGAGAGATGGTTTCATCGGTCACTGGTTGGTACTCGTTACAGCTGAGCAAACTGGAGCAGTGTGAAATAAAGTGTGTTGCTCAAGGACACAGCACATCACTCCATCCAGGAGTGGAACTCACAACCTTGTGATCCTGAGATGAAAAGTCTTGGTGGCCACACACCTTCACAGGGACGCCAAACAATGCCAAGATTTGAACCATAAAACCTTTGGCACAATGATCAAATCTCACGGCCACTGTACCATAAACAAACACACACACACACCATACATGGTGTAAATGTTTCAAATTAGAAATATCACAAAACTCAGAAAATCTTATCTTCTAAGTTAATATATTAGTTAAGAATTGTATTTCTAATTAAAATCAAATATCGTGTGTGACCTAATTAGTTTCAGTTGAGTCTCGTTTAGCGTGCTGGTGTTCATCTAATTACTACTTTGAGTAAACAGTTTTGGGTGTAACTATTACAAGGAACGATAACATATTTGCCATGTTCTGGCCAAATTGCAGTCCATCAATCAGGGATTTAGATTGGCTTAATCACTTTTAATTAATTAGGTTGATGTCAAGTGTGGGAATTACTCTGCTAAGAGACGAACAAAAATAGAAGGACTGAGAAAAAGGGGACACTTTGAACATCACTTGAAACAATCTTAGCTGACAAGGTAGCCTCTACAGGGACACTTGACCTGCTAAAAATAATAGCCACATCACTTTCAAACCATATCCAACTGTTGTATAAAGAAAAAGTTTAACTATTGAACTCAAAGACACATACACACACACACACACACACACACACACACACACACACACACACACACACACACACACACACACACACACACGTGCGCGTGCGTGAGACAAGCTTCTTTTAGTTTCTGTCCATCAGATCCACTGACAAGGTTTTGGTAGGCCCTGAATTATAGTGGAAGACACTTGCCCAAAGTATTACACAGTAGGACTGAACCCAAAACCCACGTGTAGGAAGCAAGTTTTTCTACCATGCAGCCGTACCTCTACCATGCAGCCATACCTCTACCATGCAGCCATACTTGTACCTTTGCATCAAGTTGGCAGAATCATTAGCATGCCAAGCAAAATGCTTAGCAGCGTTTTGTCTATCATTACATTCTGAGTTCAAATTCCACAGAGGTTGACTTGGCTTTTCATCCTTTTGGGGTTGATTAAAAAAATGCCAGTCATATACTGGGGTTGATCTAATCAATTTACCCCTTCCTCGCCAAAATCGCTGACCTTGTGCCAAAATTAGGAACCAGTATTTATGGCTATATTATTGTGATCTTTGCAGATAGTCATCTGTCTTTGCTTTACGTGTAGCAATGTGCCTGGAGAATTGTCTGGTTGCTATGCTTCAGTGGACTCTCAGTTCAACTCCAGCCTGGAATTATGTCCACATCCTGAGAAATTGATGAGGATCAAAGAACAAACTGACTGAAACATAAGAGAGATGTAGAGATTTTTGACATGTTTAATCAGCAGAGATGAGGTTAATAGTGAGAAGAATTTCTCAGGATGACTCTAATCTTATTAATAATTCAGAGCAGACATCTTGACGTTAAAATCACGATAAAGAATTTTTAAAAATAAACTTTTAGAAACTTTATATCATAACAGATCCACCACCACCACCACCACCACAGCCACCACCATTGAAGTACTTGTTTGTGTATATATGTAGGTATATGTGTATGTGCGTATACATATATATGTATATATACGTAACACTGCACACATATATATATATAGAGAAAGGGGGAGAGAGAGAGAAAGGGGGAGAGAGAGACCTTGATACAACCATTCCACAAACCCAGATGATTTTTCCTTCTTATATTTATTCATTCCTTGCTTTTCTAACATAAATTTTCCACTGGGAAGAAATGAATAAAGCTTTAGTTACAATAAAATATATTGGGTCATCTGATAAATAATGTTTTTTTTTTAATACTTCTTTTATTTTTCAAAATTCAGATAAACAAAGTTCTTTTTTAATCTAAAATATACTCTCCTTCATTTCCTGCAATGCTCTTCCATCTCTCTGGTAGACTTTCAAGGCCCCTCTCCCATCACTTGTCTGTGATGGAAAATACTCCTCCAATACTGTTCTGACCTCATCTACAGAATTCATATTTTTTCCATCCAAATGATTTTGAAGACTGGGGAATAAATGATAATCAGGTGGGGCAATGTCTGGTGAATAAGGTGGGTGGGGCATTGTTTCCCATTCAAACTGCTCCAGCCTTTGGAACGTCATGTGGCCAAGCAGTATCCTGATGGAAGAACACCTTTCGTCTTGAAACCAAAGATGGTTGTTTTTCCTTCTAGCGCTGACTTAAGCCACTCAAACTGCTCACAGATCTCCTTTGTTATCGTTTGGTTTGAGTTTAAAATTTCAAAGTGGACTAAACCTTTCATATCCACCAAACAGATAACAACACCTTATGTGGGTGAAGACCTTCTTTAGTCTGGGGTGCCGGTGTTTCTCCTTTCTCTAGCCACTGTCTTTGGTGCTTGACATTTTTATAGAGAACTCATTTCTCATCACCAGTCACTGTTCGGTCCAAAAAAAGGTTCATTCGTGAAATGAGACAGCAAAAAAGAGCACACATTCACTCTCTGTGCACAATTAGACTCAGAAAGTTTTTGAGGAACCCATTGACCCAATTTGCTGGCTTTTCCGATGGCATGCAGGTGTCGATGAATGGCTGAATGGCCATATCCAAGCTTCTCTGCTAGTTCCTCAACAGTTACAATGGGATTTTGTTCTACCAGGGTTTGCAGGACCTCCTTGTGGAGCTCTGCAGATCTTCCAGGACGAGGCTCATTTTCTAGGCTGTAGTTTCTGGCTTGGAATTTCTGGAACCACCGTAGACACTGGCTTGCACTTATTGTCCGATCTCCATATGCTGAATTAATATTACTTGCACTTTCTGTTGCGTTGTTGCCTTTATTGAACTCATAAAGCAAAATATGCTGAATATGCTCCTTTGTCACTTTCATTATAGCTTTGAAAAAATAACTATTAAAATCGAACTGCATTCTTCAAAACTTGCACCAAGAATAAGGACAGGGTATAATTACTACCTGCTTTTACAGCAAGTTGATGCAGGTAGTTTATCCCGCCCCACTCCAACTTTTAGTTCCAGCAATTAAAAGAAAATGCATTTTTCATGGGATGACCCAAAAGTTATAATTATTTTACTTATTAATAATCCACTGGGTTGATCGAAGTAATGAACAATTGGGAATGCAAGGAAACAGTGTCAGGTGTATGAGCAGACATAGTGTTCTATGTGCAACATGAGAGAGAGATAGATAGAGAGAGAGAGAGAGAGAGAGAGAAAGATGTAAGGTTTGTGGAATGTTGGAGATGTAATGTAATATCAGATGGAAATCTTTAAAAGTGGAGGCCATAACAGTGTACGAGAAATGTAGAAAAGAATGTCTTGTTTATAAGTTGAAGAGAATAAATTAGCTGCAGAAGACAAGACTGGCAGATAAGTTAAAGATAAAAGATAAATGTTAGGTTAATTTTAAGATAATAATAAGCAGATTCCTGCAGCTGACATCGTTGCTGAAGTTGATAAATGGAGAAGTTATTTCGTTAGTCAATAGATCAGATTACGGACTCTGTTTCATAAAGATAACGAAGATAAAGACCTCAAGGCCTTATTTGAGGGCCCGGAATTGGTAGGGTTTGCAAGATAATAGTTGCATTTCTTATCATAAGAGTTGTGACCTTAAGGAAACACATCATTTCACAAGTCTTGATTATTCCAGCAGGAAATTGCAGAGAATTCTTTGATGACAGGAAATATTAATAAAGAATTGAAGTTTCTGAAAATTGGTTTTAGCTTTTCCCCTGTTGTACTCTTTTGCCCCAACTTTCTCTCACTCTTTCTTCCTGTTTCTTGAGTAATGCTGGACTGGCATCCCGTCCAGCTGCGGGGGGAACATATACGTCATACAAATCGGGTAACCGGGCCCATGAGCAGCTTGGCTAGGCTTTAAAAGGGCAACAACAACAAAAAAAAATATATATATATATACAGCCATGTAGCTGAAGAATTGAAGAAATATAAATGGCTGATGTGTCGGCTCTTTCAATATACAGCATGACCAACAGTGATAACAGAGCTTGGACAGTGTGGAATGGGGTGGGGTGTCATCTTTTAATGTAGTTCACCAAATATTATGGAAATGGCAGATGTCAAAAAGGATGAAAGGAATGATTTGATTATTTATAAAATGGAAATCTAATTAAAGAAAAATCTTTGTCTGAAAGCAGAGACTGGTCGACTGGCACGTGGCCATCCTTTCTTCTTGTAGGACATAAAATAATGACAATAAATAAATAATAAAGTGTGGCCTGTTGACACCTGTTCATGAATTTAGATGTTTATTTAAAAAGGTTTGTCAGTCTGTCTCATGACCCCAGTGGACGAAATGGAAATGGCATTGCCCCAAAGGATGGCAAGGGAGGTGCTCTGCAAGGGTCACCCTAATTCATGTCTCGTTTATTTTAATTAGGAAACGAGACCAAGATTTCCAACAGAAACAAAGACCAAATATGACAATAACTCTCAAGAAATCTATGTTTTGGCAGAGGAAGTTTGTCTTTTGGTTCTTTCCACAGATGATAGAAGAAGGAAAAGAAGAAGCAGGAAATATTATCAATTAAAATTTTTATTACAAAGATTTCAGGGAAAAAGTAAAATTGAGGAGAAAAGAAAGATTTTGATTAAAAAATGGCATTTTTGTTGTTGTCTTTTAGTGGAAATAAAAAGACTGGAACCAAGAAGTTCTTTATTGGTGATTTATAGAAGTTTCTAAAGTAATTACATCTCTCATTTCTTCATTTGGTAAAATTCATTAAGGATATTGCAAAACTATATTAACTGTGTGGACATAATTAAGAAACCTTTGTTTACACACTGGAAATAACATGAAACTGGGATAAAACACAAGATAATAATAATGATAATAGTAATAATGATAATAGTAATAATAATAATAATGATGATAATAATAATATATTGCAATGTAATAACACATAATGATTATATTATGATTCATAATTAATGAAACCAATTAGTTTTGTGATGTAATATTGATTTTGTTAATTATTTAGTAAAAATTCTTCTCCTCATGAAACTATATTTTGACAAAAGGTCAGATCTTTGGTTGTTCTTTAACTTCAGGTCAGCCCTGGTTGAGTAAATCTATAATGAAAGGCATTCCAGACATGACCATTCCATCATACTTAAGGCATAGTGCACTTGCAATCACATTAGCCAATGTCCATATTTCAGATGTTAAGGTTCGGTTTGAGGGAGATTTGGTTGCTATTTCTAGTAAGCCAAGAGTCCATACGAAAGCTCTCTCTTTGACCCAGATCTCTTGTATTAATCAGGAATGTTGGTTCCCTTTGCTGAAAGTGAAAACTGTAACTGAGTGAGCATTTGACTGCTATTTCTGTAAATATTGCTGAAGTCTTTGGCTCTAAATATAGGTTCAGGTGAATGAACTTTGGGAAGAACATAAAGTGTCTGCATGTTGGCACCTGGTAAAATGGTGGAGTAATTTGATGTGGTGTATCGTACTTCATCATCATCATAATCATCATCATCATCACTGCCATCACCATGACCTCCACTGGTTTTAATTGATTAATATCAATTTCTACCCTTATTAATAAATTTTAAATAATGATATTCTCAAACCGGTAAATTAGCTGCAAAAATTTATTAACTGCAGAGTTATTTCTGTCCTTAGCGTGCCAGATTGAAGACATTTGAAGGGATACACTGAATGTAATTTGTAGAACTCTACACGTGCTCCATTTCGGGTGGACGTCTTATGTCTAGTTCTGGAAATTATATTTTTAAATCGACAGACTACACTGATGATCCTGCAGATATTTACTTACGTAAATTTTAACAGGTGAAACCATGGTACATAAGTTAATCGTTTTTTAAAATTTTTTTTAGTATTTTTTCATTTGTCTTGCCCTTTTACAGTCTGTTGTGTCGCTAATTTTTTACTGAGAACATATTTCTTCGTGGTTAGATGATTTGGCATCTATTTCTAGCATATAGGAGTCCACTTTTGCTGGTCATTCCTCTTATTTTTGTATGTAATATAATTTTAATCTTCGGATTTTTTTAATATGCTAGACCACTGGTTTTAATTGATTAATATCAATTTCTACCCTTATTAATAAATTTTATATATATATATATATATATATATATATATATATATATTTATATATACATGTGTATGTTATATGTATGTATCTATCTATCAATCTATTTAGATAGATAGATTTTTATATATTGCAGACAGCATTAATTTAGATACTTCTGTCTGTATGTGAATGTGTATGTGTATTTGTCAGTGTATGTATGTATGTCTATGTATCTGTAAGTATGTATGTATGTATCCGTGTGTATGTGTGTGAATGTGACTGCGTGTATGTATGTGTGTGTGTGTATGTATGTGTGTGTGTGTGTGTGTGTTAATTTTTTTTGCCACCTAAAGTGAACATATTTACTAAAACCTGGCTTCCAAGATGTAATTGTATCCTGCAGAGGAGGATGTCAGGCTCATTTAATCTTTGCGCCTGTTTAATTGCATTTCTTTAAACTATCTTATATAACTTACCTCCCTTGACGATAACGAGAGCCAATTAGGAGGCTTCTGTGTGGTTGTTTACCATGCTAGAAATAACTGGCAAGTCTCTCTCAAGTCACTCCTTACTACAGGTGACTTGATAAAGTAATCTATGTTACACTTCCGAAATATAAGAGGGGATGGTCATCATGTTTAGAATGCCTTTGATCATAGGTTTACTCAATCAGGACCAACTTGGGGTTAAACAACAATAATATATTAGCGTTGTTTATAATATAACTAATCATAACTAATTGATTATGATATAGATAATTAGAGTTAATTAACATTGTTCCCTGCCTGACATATCACCTGTGACCACCTTGTATTTTTCTCTTTCAGCTTCAATATATAATAAATGAGAAGGGAATAAGAAATTTCTTGTTCCCTTGTCATTTATTTAAATTACTTATTACTGCTCTGTACTCGACTGATACTTTTTTCAGAAGCAAATGTATATTGAATTCTAACATCATATTATTAGCATTGCTATGCCTAAACAAAATAACAAAATATGTCTATACATACACGCATGTTTGCATGTGTGTGTGTGTGCATGTGTGCGTGTGCGACTTGGGAAGCCATCCATCTCATAGAAGCATGAAAAAAATTTGATGTTGAATCACAAATTAAGAAATTTACAATTCTGTAGAAGACATGAATTTAATGACAACCAAATATGGATTAGATTAAGGGATTAGATTAGATTAGATTAAGGGGAAATATTTCTTTGGTTGTTATTAAATCATAGCTTGGATTATTGATGTTTTCAACCTCATTAATAATGAAAGTAAAGTTAAATGGCAGTTTAGGAAATATATTAGGTGGGGGGCAGTCAACATTACTGTGTGGCCAAGCAAGACAATTCCATACCTGTTATACCTTCTGTCATTTAAGTTGAGTTAGAGACTCACAACATCCAAAGTCAATGAATTTATTTCATGGGTCACAGTGACAGTATATTCTGTCAATTAATGTATTTAATTGGTTACAAACACATAACATGTGTAAGCAATGAAGATAATTGTCTGCAGACACAACATAATTAACGGATGACAGATGCATGACATAATTAAGCAACAAACTTAATGGGTTACAGATGCACAACATAATTAAACAATTAAGATATTTAACTATCCATAGATTTATGTGAAACTCATTTTATTATTTCTCTTTCAGACAAAAACATTCAGAATGAAATAAAAGAGTTTCCTCCTCCTCCTCTTCCTCAAAAAGATTAATTTTGCTTTAAACCCTGCCAGAAAGTTGGTCTTTCATCAGACATTTCCCATGGTAACAAATCTGTTTAAAAAAACAAACAGACAATATATTAAATACATTTTAAGTTAAGTCTTAATCAAAATAAAATTTAGTGATAATCAACTTTTATAAATAATGAATATATCACTATCATCGTCATGGCCCTCCATTGGTTATGGTGCTTAACAGCAGGATGCTCTCCCTCTTGCTCACCATTATCTGCTTTTTGAATGAAGTATATTTTATTTTACTCATCTTTGAAAGTAAAGCATGACTTTTGTTTCCAAGGAATGTCATTATAACAGTGCACAAGACACAAAGCACAAACATTCACACACACACACACACACACACATGCACATGCATATGAATGATGGGCTTCCATACAGTTTTTGTCTATTAATTTCATGCACAAAACATTGGTGAAAATGGGGCTATCGTTAAAGACACTTGCCCAAGATGCTGCGAAATGGGACTGAACCCATGACCCCATGGGTATGCAGCTAACTTAACCACATAGCCAGTTGAACAGATGGTGGTCTGGCAAGGCTTTGCTACTGAATATGCTGGAATCAAACGTACAAATGGCAGATCTGTAGTAGATGAATATGCAAATAGATACAATTCTACTCATTCTAATACAGTAATGTCATTTATGGACATGAATCCCAGGGCAATGCCATAAACCAGCCCTTATCTAACTTTATTTATATTATATTATATATATATATATATATATATATATATATATATATATATATATATATATATAATTATCCCTAATACATTCTCGGTTGTTTGGTAATACAAATGAGCTGGTATTAAAAACAACGAAGTGAAAACAATTTCAAAACTCACAGCATTTCTTCCACAGTCAGTTCCATGGACTGCTGGTTGTTCTCTGGTGAATATGTACTTCCGTTTCTCATCATAACAACACAAATGGTGACACTGAAATTCACTGACCTACACAGTAGAAAACAGCATAAAAGTTTGCATGCATGTCTAGTATTCATTAAATATGATAGCTTAACTTGACTGTTTTTTATTTATGCAGAGGATAACTGTGAGTAACATTTCTCTGTCATTAAGATACTTTTTGATGCTTATCCCTGTACCCTTCCCTGACATTTTCTAATGTCCAGGTTTCATGCTGGCATCGGTTGGCTTGTTTGATAGGGTTCAATGTGCCCCAAAAACTGCACTCTATTCTTTTCTCTATACTCTGGCATAATTTCTACAGCCAGATGCCCTTCCCAATACCAACCATTTTACAGTGTGTACTGGGTGCTTTTTCTGTGTCACCAGCTCCAGTGATGTTGCTATGCAACTTGCATGACTTTGATAATAATAATTTTTTTGTCACTAATGGACTGGACAAAGCTAGGCTTTGCTGAGGAGGTTTAACAAGACCGAAATGTGTACAGAGTTGTCCATAATTGCTTAAATCAATTATAGTATCAACAGCCAATAAGCTAATTGCTTCTTCTCTCCACCTCAAGTATCATTAATTTTTATTAATTAATATTTTATATTAAAAAGAGAATTTTTTTAAAATTCATTTTCTAGACCGTGGTCATGCTAGGGCACCACCCTTAGGAAGTATTTTTTGCTCCTTTTCCTCAGCTGATTACATCAACTCTTTTAGCCCCAGAAGGATGAAAGGCAAAGCTGACCTCATTGGGATTTGAACACAGAACATAAAGGTGAGGATGGAAATACATCCAGGTACTTTGGGAACTGGAAAAAATACCCAGAATTAGACAAAATCCCTGTAAAGTGTTGGAGAAAGTAATTTTTCTTAACTGTTCGAACTCAAATTCTGCTCCTTTACCAAAAAATGTCAAAACAGGGATACTACTGCCAGGGGTCATGGCCGACAAACAAGATCAAAAATTTGAAGACAAATGGGGTTACAGTTTATTTGGTTTGATCCAATGATTCACTGCTATGCCTCACCACCCTTTTGGTCAATTCTCGATCAATTCTGCCAGTCATCATTTTATTTAGAATTGGTATTATTTATTCCATGTTGGAAGGAACAAACATTGAAGAAAATTGGAAGTTTTATAAAGAGAGGAATAACATTCTTGAAAATAACTAAATTATCAATTTACAAGTGGAAACGATAGATTTAGCTTCGTTTTATTGTTCTTACCTCACATGGTTCACCTTTTACATAATTATAACATTGATCCTTTAACTTCATTTGTTGTCCAGGTAAAACTTTGGGGTAAGGAATCGGCTCCACAGCACGATTCCACAGACAATGAGCAGCAGTTGTTCTATAATATCATAAAAAAAAACAACAACACATAAATGAGGTGTCTGTTATGTTTATTTATTTATTTTAGATCACAATCTCTTGTTCTTGTTGTTCTTGTCGCCAATTCCAGTTGCAGCCATTCTGCTACATTCCTGGGAGTTGTTCCAAAAATCAAGTATAATGAGATTAATGAGATTAGCTATTTAATGGAAGAGATGAGAGACATCCTGTCATTGCAGTCTGGATATTATGTCTGGGTCTGTGATTCTGTGATGATGGTCATTTTTGTATGGACCAAAGAGCAGAGTACATTTGTGCCAACGTCCACTTTGGTAACTATTTTCTTTATTGATCGTAAGCTGGACTGGTGGTGGGTAGCCACCTACACTATTACCATTCCAGGGTGGTGGTTACAAATCACAACCACCAAACACTATTTCTTGGAATTCTGTATTTGGATGATTTTGGTTCTTTGATTTCACACAATTCTTATGCTTAAACACTCTCTCCACATGAGTATTTGCATGTGGAAAATGAGAAGTGTTAAAGCTTCTTATAAATGACAAAATTCCGAACACTTTCCATTCACAATCGTTGGTCAACTCAAGGCAGCACTAGTGGGCATCTACTCAAGATACTGTGCAGTGAGATTGAACCGACATCTACATGGTTGCAAAGTGAATTACATGTCTGCACTCGTCTCTGACTTAATAATGATTCCTCACAACATGTGCCTGTTGTTTATCAATGAGGAATGTTATAATATACAAGTAAAGAATTCAGAATAGAAATGTGATACCAAAACTATACAAAGAATCACAGCTTCTAAAGGTTAATTATCCATCAAAGCTGCAGTATCTCTTGTTTTCTTTGAAGGTTTCACTGAACTTTAAACTTGACTGGCAATAATTTCCACCTCAAACCTGAAATATCTCTAAACTAACACCATCTTTACTACTACTTGAAGTATCAGCTCTTTATGATGGTAAACTACAGAAAATGACTTCTACTCCTAAAAAAAAACAAAAAAAACATTGGTACTTATGTAATTCTACAAGTGTAGAGAAGGATCTACTTACCTTAAGAATTCTTTAAACTTTTTTATTGAGCATGTTGAAAATCTGTGTGCCTTAATTGGGTCAGATCTGTTGTAACTCATGAGGTAGCCAGAATTGGTTGTGCACATTTCAGCACCAGATTCTCCATCATGTGGGGCACCAAGCCTAAAAATCCAAGGATTGGTTCAATTAATTAAATTCTAATCTCTGCATATTGCATAGATTGAAATGTCAGTTTGGAGTATCTTTCAGGGTAGTTTTCACCCTGGGTAGATAACTGACTGTTTTTGCTTTAACTCAACATTTGGCAGTATTAACAACCATATCGTTTACAGCTGATATCAAAACTCTAAACATACTGCTTTAATGTAACAACAAGCTTTATTAATACACAACTTCTGTATAAAACCTGGAATATTTATTTCATCAAACGAAACTCTTGGTTTAAATGTATTTATTTATGTCACCCCATATTCTTAATGTAAGAAATACCTCCTCCACTCCATCAAATAACAAACTATTTTCATAGAACTTCACTAAAATGTTAGGAAAGGTTACAGGAAACATCAAAGGAGCCTCTTAGTGGTTTTTTGACATGCTAGAAATAACAACCAAATCTCCTTAAAAATCACATCATTAAGTGAAGGACACATAGAATAGTGTAGTGCTAGATAGACTGTTTAAATAAAGATGAGATTGTCATATCTGGAATTTCTTTCATCATGGGTCTGTTCAGTTTGGACTGACCTGGGGTTAAATAGCAACATAGCAGTAACAGGAGCCATAGATGGTTTAAAATCTATGCGGATTTTAAACGTGTCAGAATGAGGAACCAAATTTCAAATAACATAAAAATAGGAAAAAGATATTAGAAAATGTATTTGTTTGAATGATAGAATGGTCCTGGCTGGAACACTTTTGATCATAGATCTGCTCCTGTGGGGACTAACCTGGGGTTAAACAACACTTTCCAGTAAACTCTTCTGCATTCCAACAACTTCTACAGATCTCTTGAAATATTCCTCTACGTTTTAAGACCAACGTTTTTACATTCTTTTCTATGTTTTTCTCTTTCTCTTATAGTTTACACTGACCTTACACACACACATATAAATATGTCTATATATATATATATATATATATATATATATATATATATATATATATATATATATATATTCACACTCACACACCAGTTCTCTCCTCCTTATATATTTTATTACTGACCTTCATTCATTTGACTCAGAAATTTTATCTAATTTTCAAGAAATATGTTTTATTACCTTCATATTTAGTTTCTTGTCTTTCATTTCTCAGTCATTATCAGTACCACCACCCGCACCACCCATATCACCACCACCCCTACGACCGCCACCACCACCACCACCGCTGCTGCTACCACAACTACCCCCCATCAATAGATTTCCTCTACTTCCAGAGTGGAGGAAACGACTTTCGAATATTCCCACACCTAAACATTTTCTTGTAATACCGAAACTCCTCCTCCTCCTCCTCTCCCTTCTTTTCCATTTCCATTCTTTGTTCTACGGCACATTGACCAGTCCTTGCCTGGTTCCAATAGCAAATCAATCACGAGAAGTTGCCAGCACCTTGGTCAATCGTTCTTCCTCTGTGGAAGAGGTATTGTGAGTGGTCTCCCTTGAATTGATCCTAGCACAACGTAATTAACTTTGAGAGGGAGAGAAAGAGAAGAGGAAAGGAAGGGAGTGAAGAGTTGGATCTTGTCCTTAACCGGTACTTATTGGCCCAGGAAGAATGAAAAGTAAAGATGGCTTCAGCAGGATTTGAACTCAAAGCACAGAGATAAATCCCATTAACTATTCCATCCAACACTCTAAACATCTCTGCCATTCTGCTGACTTCTAAAGTTTTGGCAATTTTCCAAATCCTTGAAGAAACAGTAAAATAACTCAAAAAATAAAATAAAAGAAGAGAAACTATGGCACTCACTCCACACCCTACGCCACTACCACACCCACCCCTCATACACTAAAACCCCTAAAAACACTTACAAATGACCAACTTCATGTGCAGCTGTGAAGACACCCCTAAATACAAGGTCAGTTTCTCCAATGGCAACATTCAGGGCTCCCATTAGCCAGTGCCTTCGACAGGCTCCACCAACATACGACACCCCAGTTACTCGTTTTTCACACGCTTGACCACTGAAAACACAACCATCATCTCTGAAACAGAAAGAAAAATGTCGTTATTTCTCAAAGGAAGGCAAATATCAAATTGGGAACTCTCGATTCCATAATAATACCAGTTACCAATATTAGAGGTGTTTGAGGAAGAATCTGTCAGGACTTACCCAGTCAATAAAAAGATGACATCGAATTTCTTGAAGTCTCTGTAATGATAACTAAGCCATCTTTGTAAGTCTGACAGGGCATGTCTGGCTTCAAATATTCTTTTGTTTCCCTGAAGCATATTATTCTTGAGAAATAGCTGTGATTCTTCATCCTAAAATACATGTTATGGTTGGAATAATAAAGGCTTACTTAGCAACGATAATTAAATTTATGTTAATTATTTATTATTATATTTATGTTACTTATATAATGTAGCACTAAGAAAGTAAAAGTCAATCTTACCTGAAACACACCAACTGTCTTCAGTTTTATGTTAATCCTCATATCTTGTATTGTGGCAAAACGAAGGTTAACCTGTCGGAATAAAACACAGCCATTCCACAGAATATGAACAAACAGACTCTGACATGGAAACTTTATCATTAAAGTTTATTTTCTCTCTCTCTCTCTCTCTCTCACTCTCTCTCTCTCTCTCTCTCTCTCTCTCTCACTCTCTCTCTCTCTCTCTCTCACTCTCTCTCTCTCTCACTCTCTCTCTCTCTCTCTCTTTCTCTCACTCTCTCTCTCACTCTCTCTCTCTCTCTCTCTCTCTCTCTCTCTCTCTCACTGAGTAACCATGTACCTCTTTTGTAGTAAGATACCTATTTCTCTGTCACTTGTTTCTGCTTCTTTGTCTCTTTGTCACACTCTCACCTTTCATCCTCTGACACGAGATCCCCTCCTCCAATGCCCCTGCCCCTCCTTGTCTGGTGAGTTGCTTGGTAACCCTGCCAGTGCTGGTGCCATGTAAAAAGCATCCAGTCCACACCATAATGTGGTTGGCATCTGGAAGGGCAGATTTTCCCCATTGAACATGGAGAAATGCATGACAGAATAAAAGACAACGTTTGTTCAATTGTTTCGCAAAGAATCCCCTGAAATGAAACATCTTTACTTACAGCATGCCAAAAGTGCAACATATACGCAGCCAGGTCTCGTAAGTTCCTGCCAGCCTTTAAATAAAGAGCGTAATCTAAAAGAACACACACTTCCACATCGATGTAAGGAACAGCATTCATAGCATGGCGCTTCACTCGGTTCACACTTTCTTCTGTTTCTTTTGGTAAGGGTAAAGGAATGCCTAAGAATAAAAAAATTTTACAGAAATACACAAAATATCCAATATTTAGGTTCCTTGCTTATGAATTATGAGTTATTGATCTCTAATATTGACATAATGGTTCTCGCTGTTTTAGGGCCGAGACATAACAACAACAACATCAACATTACCCCACACTTCACTCAATGGACAGCACTAAAAACACAGGAGTAAACACCACAAATTAACAAACTCCCTCCAAGTTCTACTTTAAATTCACTACAAATCGTCTACAAATTTTCTACAAGTTCACTACATATACAGGTATATTCTGTCTATATCAACTCTAAGGCTGCTGTCTTTGGATCACTGTTAATAGTTTTCCAGTCAAAGTTTTTCCGTTTATTTCCAGTTTATTATGTTAAAGCTGTAGTTTATATCCGGAATGTTTAGTGTATTTATATCTATTTATATCTATTTCTAGCAGTGACTCTTCTCTTGTTAACAATAGCAAGACTCTTCTGCTGTGCTCTTTCCTAATTTTCTCATTCCTATCTCTGTCTTACGTTTTATCAGTTTTATCTATTTATGAATATTTCTTTGGCTGGTTCTGATCTAATTTTTTGATTTCAGTGTCTATTGTTGTTCGCATTGTCATTATTGCTATTGTTGTTGTTGTTGTTGTTGTTGTTGTTGTTGTTGTTGTTGTTAATTATGGAATTGTTGTCATTATGAAATTATGCATTATGTAATTAATAAGAATATTACAAGATTTAACATAATCTTAATAAGGAGAGATTTATCAAATGGATTACAAGCAGCAACGATTTTATTGAAAGCTGGCCTTAGACAATTCCTTTGTCATATCAGTGGCAGAAATGAAGAAACATATCAGTATATATATCTACCCATTATTTCATCCAGTACCATTACTGGTGTAGTTTGTCTCCAGAGTGTGTGACTGGCAACTTCAACTGATCTTTTATGACGAACACTGCCTCCAGGGGGCAGCAGGAACAGTTCATCACTCACCATTCCTTCCTAAACAAATACAACATTAGTTAATTGGTAAATATGTAAAAATACAAAAAAATATGGTCTGCAACAGCTAAACAAGTAATATAGAATAAAAAGAATTTGAGACCTGAACATGGAGAATTTAATAGCTGAATGGTGTTCTGCAAGTTAAACACGGAAACATGTATAATTAATTTAGTAATAAATATTAATGAGGTTTATTTAATTTGACTGGAAGGAAGCTTGCTTCCCAACCACTTCGTTCCAGATTTGGTCCCACTTCATGGCATCTTAGGCAAGTGTCGTCCACTCTTGCCTCAGGCCACCCAAAGCCTTGTGAATGGATTTGGTAGACAGAAACCGAAAGAAGCCTGTTGTATACATATATATCATCATCATCATCATCATAAAAAAGTGAGCATAAATCTGGAAAACAATAAGTGGGATGGTCATGGCTGGAATTCCTTTAATCATTTCCTGGGCCACAGCTTAGCCTAAAAAACAGCAGTGAGATCTTGTCTGAAATCTTATCTCACAAATTTTTTGAAAAGTAAATTCTTTAAACTTTCCTTTCCAAGATTTTGACTGGAATATTTGGTAAATTGTGAAATATTTGTGTTTAGATTACTTCAATCCTATTCGATAAAATAAAGTACCAGTAAAGTACTGGGTCAGCTAAGATCCTCCCCTTAAAATCTGTGCATTAATTAGAAACCATAATTATTCCACTTACCACATGAATGTCATTAATTCCATTTGGTCGAACACTAACGATGACACTTTCATCTACATTCTGGAAGAAATGCTGACTATGTTGGTGAAGGTCAACCTTATGCAATGGAAATGGTCAAATAAGATCCATTAAAACTCAAAAAAAAAAACAATCAAAAATTGTGGATCATGCAACATGAAATGAAGATACAATTTATCAATTTTAAGGAATTTATAAATTTATTGATTTTTATTTCAAGATGCATTGATTGGTTGAGTGTGGACAAAGTATCAAGCAGTATTCAGTAACAATTCTTTAGGTTCTGAGTTCAAATCCGGTTCTGGAAAAACTTGGCTTTTTATCTTTCCCAGATCAATAAAAATCAGTCCCATGCTTCCTCCAGTCCCCATTCAGGTTCTAAAGGAATTGATGGCTATTTTGGAATATTTGACCAGTTCTTACTAAAGTAATTCTCTAAATTTCCAAAGCTGTGACTCAATTTGTTGCAGGATAGTGTCCTGGGAAAGCTCCCTATATGGTGCCATCTGTTAGCACTCAACATTGTGTAGGGTGATTTCCTAGGATGCCACCCCACAGCAAATTAACATATAAACAAAACACGGACACCATGTATGTGCATTTGGTAATGTTTATATTATCAGAGCTGCTTTTAATTAATATATATATATATGTTTTAATCAAAGTATACAGTATTTATAGATCCATTACAGTTGATCTTGCCAATCAGTTTTGCACAGGAAACTTAAATCAGATATTAGATAGCAACACGGTTAAGTAATACTGCATGGTCTTCAGAGATGACAAATGTGGAAGGAAAATATATATTTTTTTTAATGTTGGAGAGGGACTAAAACTCACTTACAGGTAACTGTTCCTTTTCAATCTTTAGTTTTCCTCTCTTGAAAAACAGCTGCATTAAGTCCATATCCTCCATAAGAATGGATGAAGGACTCCGCTGCAAAGTGACATTGATATTGCTGATGTTCGAGAGTAATGTCATTGTCAACTGGTCTGACGTTAGTGGATCCCCATCAACAAATACTTCAGTTTTGTGCACCTCATAATCTGGGAAATGAATTCACAAAATTTGAAAGAAGAACGGAAATGAAATGATGACATGAAAACATTCACAACTTGTTTCTTTGTGGGAAATAAGTTTCATGATATCTATGGACTGAAGATACATAGCGGAAAGGATTAAATAAGTATGTTATTGTGTGTGTTTGTGTGTATGTGTGTGTGTATGTGTATGTGTGTTTGTGTGTGTGTATGTTTGTTCATTTATCATCATCATAATTTAACATCCATTTTCTATGCTGGCATGGGTTAGACAAATATAATGCATGGGCTTGTCCGGGCTCACATGTGGTGTGGATATATGTATGTTCATGTGTGTGTGTGTGTGTGTGTACACGTGGAGTGGGGGTGTGCATTGTGTACACAAGTATATTGAGTTAGGTCCCTTCACATAAAAAAAGTAAAGTGTAGCCATTTGTTAAATGTGGTAAGAAGTTATGGTAATTAGTCATTATGCTAATGAGTAATTAGTGTTACTCATTAACATAATGGAGGTCATTTGTCTAAAATATATCCTCCAGAAAAAGAGAAGAAAGGATAAAAAAACCCTGAGTGGATAAAAATGGATTCTATTACAGCAAAAACGAAATCATAGACGAACACTTGATGTTTTCTTTGTATTTAATTGAACATTGGAACAATATGTCTTGGGTGGTTGTCAGAGCAAGATAAACAATTCTAGAATCAACAATCTCTGAACAAAATTCCCAGAGGCCTGCAGAAATTAGGGATACTGGAGACCTATCAATTATAGCCATACTAAATAAACATGTTAACATTATTTTCTTCTTCTTCCATTTTACTCTTCTCTGATTTTGACACATTTTCCCCCAATTGTTGGTCTTTTACCACAAGTTACCATTCTTGACCTTGATAGCCAACTTGCCCAAGGTTAATAGCAAAGTCAACTCAGGTAGCATCTTTGACAGTTGATGATCTCTTAAGAGGGCAAGAATACTCATAAGTTCAAATTCCAAGACAGGTCAAAATTGCAGAGAATTCATCCAAAGACATTTGGCTTAAATCTGGAAAGTGTTTGCTCTGGCCTCTAATTCCATGAGAACGACTTTGAAAGAGATTCCTTGCTTCCAATTTTCATAGATTGTAAGCTGTGAGAAATGATTTCTCGGCTGCAATAATGGAAATCATATATTTTGCCTTTCAAGTAAAACACAGAGGGAAAATCATGGACCTTTTATTTATTGAAGCAGTAGAAGTTCTTGTTTTAAAGATTTGGGTCTAATTGTCTGCTACAATATATGAGAATGATTCTCTCTGTTCTTGAGTAAAGGTCAGCAGGAGAAATATTTGGGAAAGTTGAAATGAAAGAGTGACCATAGAGAAGGTCAAACAGGTTTTAAGCGATGTCGTGTCTTTGAATGGAAAAGAGACAGTAATGGATAGGAGTCTTGTCATACAAAATAGTGAAATCTACCTTCAGGAAAGTTTCCTTCATTCAAAGACAAACTTAGTCTCCACAGACATCAACAGAAACTAATGGTTTTCAACTTACCTCCAATATTGTTAAATCTTTGTGATTTTGGAAATTGATGATCATTTTCTTCTTCTTCATCTTCATCTTCATGTTTTATATTTTCAATATCTAATTTATTTCTGTCGAGGAATTGTCCATATTTCAGTTCAGTGTTGTCCAAAGGTGGAGTTTTTACTAATTCTGAATGTCTAAAATTCTGTGATATTGATTTAGAATAGATTTCTTTGAGACTGTCATTGACACCAGATTTACTTCTGCCTTGGCTCTCAAATTCTTGGGATATTCCATCACTAATATTATTACTGCTAATTGGTTTTTTATTCAATAACTTTATTCCCTAAAAACAAAGATCAAATGCATGTTTCATCATTGAGAAATTGTTATAAAACAAACTAATTAAGTACAGAGGTCAGGTTTATTCACTTGTTATTCCACCCCACCACACATCAGGCATTATTATTATTGTTCAGTAGTTTTATTTTTATAACGTGCTTTCACTTCACTACCGAGCGCAGCTCTGTGCGCCTTGGGTATGTGCTGTAGTTTGCTGTGGTGCTCTTATGGTTACTGTATTGAAAGTGTTTTGCGTAGGATGTGTGCAGTGCCCAGTAGTTTATTATTATTATTATTATTATTAATATTATTATTATTATTTAAGGCAGTGAGCTGGCAGAATTATGAGCACCCCAGGCAAAATGCTTGGTGGTATTTCATCCATTTATCTGCTCAAATTCCACCGTGATCAACTTTGCTTTTATCCTTTCAGAGTTGATAAAATAAATATCAGTTGAACACAGGGGGTGATGTAATCAACTTACTCCCTCCTCCAAACTAGCTGGCCTTGTACCAAAAATTAAAAATTATTATAATTGTTGTTATTATTATTATTATTATTATTTAAGGCAATGAGATGGCAAAACATTTAGCAGTGTTTTGTCCACCTTTACATTCTGCACTCAAATTCCATTGAGATCAGATTTGCCTTTCCTCTTTTTGGGGGTTGATAAAATAAGTACCAGTAAAATACTGGTGTCGATGTAATCACCTTTTCTCATCCCCTCAAAAACTGCTAGCCCTGAGCAAAAATTCGAAACCATTATTGTTGTTGTTGATAAACAGAAATTATAACAGGGCAAATGTATATATTTATATATAAATTTCTGGCAGAGTGAATTGTGTCATGGTGCTGTTTTTCTCACAGATGGTGCCCAACTGTCCCTACTATACTGTGTAGTCAACAGCATCAAAAACAAACAATGTGCATGCACGAAATTAAAAATATAAAATGGTGTCAATTTACCCATTGCATCCTGTATATATATATATATATATGTATATATATATATATATATATGTATATATATATATATATATATATATATATATATATATATATATATATATATATATATATATACACATGTATGTATGTATGTATGCATATATACATACATACATATACACACACATGCACACACATATATATATATATATACACATACATATATATATATACACATACATATATATATATATATATATATATATATATATATATATATATATATGTATACATATAGTTATATATGTGTATAGTTATATACTTATATATTTCACCAACCTTGTATGTATGGATAGACTTTAAACATCTTGTCTCTACTTATAATTTCAAGACGGGCCAAGAATTTATCTCCCAAATTTACAATAAAACAGGGAGAATATTTTGATGAAATTTGACAAAGATACAAGACACTCTTGACCTCCAGACTTTTCAACCTCAGAACATCAAAGACTTATTTTTTGATTGACAGATGCCAGCCCAGCATATTGACAGTGACATGGTTCAGCTTATATTTTCTTACCAAAAGACAAGTTGTAGAAGCAGGGGAGCAAGAAAACCATTTTTTAAAACTTGTAAAGAAGAATGCGGCAGCTGACTACGACATGAACAGACACAAAACACCAGTACATGACGTCACCATAATTAATAGCTGAGTTAATGAAAGAGCCTGTACATGGTTGTTCAACTTGTTAAAAATAGCAGCCAAAACTTCCTCAAATCACACTCTACTGTCTTAGAAAAGGACATGTATATTGGGATTCTGGGTTGTCTGTATGTAGGTAAAGATGGGATGGCCATGGCTGGCATATTTTTGATAATAGTTCTTCTTGATCAACACTGACTGACCAAGGGCTTCAACCATTATTTTTTTGCATTAGTCTTCGTAGTTATATTCCTTGTTATCTCTTTAGTTGTTCTGAAGATTCTAAAACACGAAATGCAATGAAGAATTCTGATGGTGTGAAGACCTCAATGCCATCAAAAAGTCAGCTGATGCCAACAACATGCAATAATGGTAAACAACTTCACTATCATCTCTCAAATACTCTGCACAGAATCAGGATTGTAATCCTAGAATCGGACTATGGGAACATTGGGATTTAAAATAATTAATGGCTACAGTGAGTCGATTGCATGCAAGGATGGATTCTGAGAATATTTAGAACAAGAAGTCATGTTCCATCAGTAAAAGACATTTTTTTCCTGTCATCTGAGTTATTCCTTCCAGAATGTCAAGCACAAAACTCAACTAAGAGTTTTCCAATTCTCCTAAACTAAGATTTCCTCAACTGAGAAAAGTCAAAAACTCTCAGTCTATTTCTTAGAGCGAAGAAAGGGAAATAAATAACTTATGTCTCTGAAGGATTGTCTCAAAGTTTGGTACTGGAAGTTTAGCAATTCCTGAACTTGGCGTTAATGCATGATGGCAAAAGATTGTCTCCATCTCAAGTTAAGAATACAAATTGTAATAACTTGGCATTGAAAAGACTGTGCTAAGGTCCCTTTCACACCAGATTTATTATTCCAGGAAATAAGGGGATCATGACATAATGACACATGAAATAAAGGGTCATAGCCACATTTACAGTAACAACAACAGTCAAAGCATGAGTATAGCTTCTTTTGGCAAGATTATGGTGTCTTCCAAACATTTGGAACTTAGGTTTGAAGCTACCACTTCACAATTAATATCAATAAATTTAAACTATATGTTCAGGAAGAAAAGTTATTTGCATTTATTCTGCTGAAACTTAGTTTTGGAAAAGACCTGGTGATTTCTGAAGATTTTTGGGAACAATTAAAACGGTCCTGGTGGTTCCCAATAGAAATTGTTGGTCTACTGACAAATTTCAGTGAAATATTCTTTGCCATGCTAGTTGTCAGGCTGTTAAATATCTTTAGTGTCCTTTCAAGGAAACCAGTTGAATTGCTTCTGTGGATGTGATTAAGGAAAACCACTGAGTTGTCTCAAAGCATCTCCAGAAACAGGGAATGGTTATTCAAAGTATATTGTCTAACTTTCAAGAAACATGGCGTCGTTCAGCTAGCGACAGTCTTGCAATTAAGATCACGTCATATTTCAAACAAAAGAAAATATATTCAAAAAATGAAAGGTCAGTAGGAAGGTGAATTCTTTTTCTCCAGGTAAATAGGTATTCAGTAAAGAAGAAAGAAAAAGTTACTTTAATAACTTATGGTAAAATGAACAAGAAGAAAGAGGTGTGCCGTTGTCTCTCTAGCAAAATGTCTGAAAAGTTTTCTTTTGACAAAACGACAAGCCAGTATGTTATGCTTCCCATTGCATATCAACAATGTAAGGCCCTTCTTCAGTAATATGAGCTGACAGCCAACACGTTTTGATCTTGTTTAGTCAAAGTATACGTCAGAATTTTTTTCTGAAGCAGAAAGGACTGTGAAAATATGATACCAATATTTTAGAATAATTGACAAAAGCATAAAGAATAAAGAATTGTAACAATTAACTTAAATGAGAAATTCAGTTGGGTTTTCTAAGTTACATGAATATATCCATACAAAAGCTGGTTTGTTTGTTCCGTCATCATTCCTGGTTCATTGAAATAATATCTGGATATCTGGATTTCAACCGAACAGAAACATGTTGTAGACCCCTGTCCCATGGCATAGGACTCTTAATTTAAGAATTTTTATAGCATTTTACCAACATTTTCTTTTCCTTTTTCTTAAAACAGTCAATCAGCTGGTTTTCTTTCTTTCAGTATTCACTCTTAACCAAATCAACCCATCATTGTTCTTGTCAAATTTTAGTTGTAGTGAGTAGGAAAAACAGACAAATCACAAATTCCCTTTTGGGAGATGGCTCTGCTCTTGGTAGGAACCCTATACAGTGTACTCAGTGCAAGCTATGGACACAGGAGGTGCAGCATTATCATGGGAAAGAAAACAGAGAAAATAGCCTTTGTGTGTGGTTACAATAAGCACTAAGAATGTGCAGAGAACAGACTTCCTCAAATGTTCAGGGGGATCCTTAGAAGTAGTGGATAGCTTCTGTTACCTAGGAGACCAAGTTAGCAGTGGGGGAGAGGGTTCTGAAAGTGTAGTTGCAAGAATAAGAAGAGGCAAATTGCAGAGAGCTTCTACGTTTGTTGGTAACTGAGAGCCTTTTGCTCAGAGTGAAAGGCAGACTGTACGATGCCTGTGTATGTACAGCTATGCTACATGACAGTGATACATTGGCTATGGCTACAGAGGAGTTGCAAAGACTTGAAAGAAATGAAGCCCAGCATGCTCTGCTGGACGGGTAATGTCAGTGTGCGTGTATGGCAGAGTGTAAAGGATTTAAAAGAAAAAATTGGGTGTAAGAGGCATCAGATGTGTGTACGAGAGAAAACTGCACTGGTTTGGTCATGTTGTGAGTATGGATGAAGACAGCTGCATCAAAAAGTGCCAATTTCTGACTGTAGAGGGAAACTGTGGAATGGCCAAACCCAGGAAGACTTGGGACAGAGTGGTGAGAAAGGATCTTCAGAATTTTGGTCTCATAGAGATGACAAGGGACCAAGACTTTTGGCAGTTTGCTGTACTTGAGAAGACACACCAGGCTAAATAAAATCATGGCTGTCCATGCAGAGAGGCATGTCTTTTACATACCACTCTCAGCTAAGAGATCCTAAGTCTTGCAGGCTCGTGGGAGCTGGTACCACGTAAAACACCAGTGCTGGTGTCACATAAAAGTGCCCATGCCAGTGTCACAGAAAAGCACCTGGGCCAGTGCCACATTAAAAGCACCCAGTACATTCTGTAAAGTGGTTGGCATTAGGAAGGGCATCCAGTCGTTGAAACTATGCCAAAACAGACATGGAATCTGGGCAGATCTGCTGCTGCTGCCGGCCAGCTCCTGTCAAACCGTCCAACCCATGCCACCATGGAAAGCAGATTTTAAACGATGATGAGGAGGAGGAGGATGATTCAATAATGTAGAATGGTTGGTGATAGGAAAGGCATCCAGTCAGGGAACCCAATTCAATTAATATGGGCAAGCCCTGGTGTTTAGGAACAGTAGCATAGCTCTCGCAAGGAAATGACTAAGTGAGGATTCATCCAAGCCATACAGGTAAGGAAAGTGGGTATAAACTAGTGATGATGACAAGTTGGAGGGGGTGAAGTAGAGGTGGGAGAGTGAAGGAGGAGGAAGAGGGTGTGTATATATATATATATATATATATATATATATATATATATATATGTATGAACAGCCATGCTACATGGCAGTGAAACATGGGCCGTGACTGCTGAGGACATGTGTAAGCTTGCAAGGAATGAAGCCAGTATGCTCCGATGGATGTGTAATGTCAGTGTGCATACTCGACAGAGTGTAAGTATCTTGAGAGAAAAGTTGGACCTAAGAAGCATCAGTTGTGGTGTGCAAGAGAGACGATTGCACTGGTATGGTCATGTGGCGAGAATGGATGAGGATAGCTGTGTGAAAATGTGCCACACCCTAGCGGTTGAGGGAACCTGTGGAAGAGGTAGACCCAGGAAGAGCTGGGATGAGGTGGTGAAGCATGACCTTTGAACAGGCCTCACCGAGGCAATGACTTGTGACCGCGACCTTTGGAAATATGCTGTGCATGAGAAGACTCGGCAAGCCAAGTGAGACCATAACCCGTGGCCTGTGCCAGGGGTGTAGCCAGCCCATTTATGTGTACCTTTCCTTCATTGGACACTAAACTCCGTTTGCGAAGACCTATTGAGGCAAGTGAAATCGAAATCGAACCAAATTCGACGACTGGCACCCATGCCAACTTCTCCTTCATTGGACACTAAACTCGGCTTGCGAAGACCTGTTGGGCTAAGTGAAAGAGAAATCGTGATGGCACCTGTACCAGTGGAGCGCTAAGAGTACTATCCGAGTGTGATCGTTGCCAGAGCAGTTGTCTGGCTTCTGTGCCAGTGGCACGTAAATAGCACCATTTGAGCGTGATCATTACCAGCGTCGCCTTACTGGCACTTGTGCCAGTGGCACATGAAAAGACATTCGAGTGAGGTCATTGCCAGTGCCACTGGACTGGCTCCCATGCAGGTGGCATGTAAAATACACCATTTTGAGTGTGGCCGTTGCCAGTACCGCCTGACTGGCCTTCATGCCGGTGGCACGTAAAAGCACCGACTACACTCTCAGAGTGGTTGGCGTTAGGAAGGGCATCCGGCTGTAGAAACTCAGCCAAATCAGATTGGAGCCTGGTGTAGCCATCTGGTTCACCAGCCCTCAGTCAAATCGTCCAACCCATGCTGGCATGGAAAGCGGACGTTAAACGATGATGATGATGATGATGATATATATATACATAGATACATATATACATGCACACAGACATACATATACATACACATATACATGCATGTATACATACATATATGCATGTATCTATGTCATTATTCAGTCTTGTTTCAAGATTTCTTGCCAATAGAGAAAGAGCTGGTTTATAACCCAGATCCAAGGCTCCTTCATTGGAACTTCAACATCAACAACAAGGTATTTTTGTATGTATGTATGTATATGTGCAGTTTTATATGTTTTGTTTTATGTATGTATTCTCATGCATATAGTTACATGTCTAGATGTGCTCATATATATTTAAATAATAAGATTTTTACAGTTCCAGTGGACTGGATCTGTAGTCTTTGAATTAGCTTTCTTCTTTCTAGTTTTGAGAAGCCTAATTTCTCAAGATCTTCCCTGGGACATTCCACCAGTACTCCTTTTTATTATGAGTGGCAATGGCTTCTACCATATTGTGGGTTCTTATTTCTTCCGACAGATTTCCTTATAGAGTGTCCTAGCTACAACATCATATCTCATCAGCAGATAATACTGTGATGACATTTTCAGACAACTGCTTATGAGGTGGATAATGTTTTCAGTGTGAGCTCCACAAAGTCTGCATCGTTTGTCACATTTTACGGCTTTTTGTGCATCAGATATTTGGTTATTTCCTGTTCCTGGATTGTAAACGCATACCCTTCAAAGTGAGAGGTAGTAATCTGGTTATTAGTCCATGATAAACTGCTTTGATGAGCGATGTTACTATCATCTCAGAGATATCTACTAACATATCCTTGCATAGTCTTCTGTACATTGTATTTCCCTTTAATCTTTAATATTGAACAAATCTCAAGGTGAGCCAGGCATTATTATATCTGAATCATAGAATACTGTACACACACACACACACACACACACACACACACACACACACACACACACACACACCTTTGATCCTTGACTTGTTTCAGTCATCAGACTGCGGCCATGCTGGAGCATCAACTTGAAGAATTTTAGGCAAAGAATCGACCCCAGGATTTATTTTTAAGGGCTGGTACTTATACTAACAGCCTCTTTATTGCTGAACCACTAAGTTAGAGGGACTTCAATACACCAGCGCCAGTTGTCAAGCAGTGGTGGGAGATAAACATATGCACGAAGACACTTACACAGATAGAGAGGGGGGGGAGATTAATAGATAGACAGACAGATAGATAGATAATGAGCTTCTTTCACTTTCCCTCCACCCAATCCACTCCCAAGGCTTTGGCCTGCCTGATACTATAGTAGAAAACGTTAGCCCAAGGTGTTATGCAGTGGGACTGAACCTAAAACCATGAGGTTGGGAAGCAAACTTCTTACTGCACAGTCATGCCTGTGCCTATGTATTTTTATTAAGAAATTAGCAGAAGTTACAGAGTGACTTCACCAGCTGAAAGTTTCATGCACTGGCACTTATCAGTATATATATATATAGTATAATATCACTATATATATAATATAATATCAATATATATATATATATATATATATATATATATATATATATATATATATATATATTGATATTTCAAATCAGAACATAAAAGGCTGTTGCTAAATCCTGCTAAGGCTTCAGTCTGATCCTCATTCTGCTAATTCAATTCCACCAATATTGTCAGATGAAGAGGATGTTATTCTTTTGCCACTGTCACTTTTACGTATACAACACACATAGACCATTGAGTTGAGTTATTTTCTTGGCTAAGTCTGCCTTGGACACACAGCAAACGTTGGAAGAAATATGATATCTTTAGTAAAGAGTGCTTTGTACAGATATTGAACAAACAAAAATATCTTCCCTTTGACAGAATGTGCAGTATTTTCATTAAGGAATTATTTTGGGGTGAATTTCTTAGATATAAGAAAATAAAGGCGCACCAAAAATTATTTTGATTGGCATCACTCAGAGTTTATCCCAAAGATATTTCCTTCAAGAATAAATCAGTAAAATTATGGTAAGAGACAGAAGGAGGAATTTCAACTGTGACAGTTATTTTAACATATTCAATAAATGGCTCCCATGTTCTTCTATCCGTATTAAATATTCAATCTATGTGAATTGTATTGGTTAATAAGATCACTACAAGGCTACAAAATGATAGAAGTATGATGCAGTCTATTCAATAGACCTTCAATAGGCGTTTGGGATGCAGTCTGTCATTCCTGAAGAAACAAAGGTTAAGTAAACCTTGGTGAGGTTTGAACTCAGAATATAAAGAGATGGTGTTTGTCCCAGAGTTGTACCTCTCCTGCATCACACGATTTCATTGGGAGGAGAAATAGTGAAAAGTTGGCAAAGCCACAAAACTTGAAATTAATTTTTTTTTTTTGCTTTTGTATCAACTTTAAAACACAAAGTTGACTAAAAACACAAAAAAAAACCTTATAAAAAGTTATTTTTCTTTCTTTATATTTGAAAATTGAAATTTTGATTTGTCCGTTAGAGATTATCAAAGGTGGGTAGTCTTCCTATTAAGGACAGAGCCATCAGATGTATGACCCCTACTTGGACTTTCAAGAAAACTTAAAGAAAGGAATTGGAGAGAGTGAAAGAGAGAGAGAGAGAGAAAGAGAGAGAGAGAGAAAGAGAGAGAGAGAGAAAGAAATTAATTAAAAGTTTTGGAAGAAATAAAATAAAAAAAGTTCTCCAAAAAGAAAGAGAAAGAAGTAAAAGTTTTTTTGTAGAACATACCTGAACAATTTCTGCAAGTATGCATCCTATGAACAGCAACAGACAGAACAAACTATGAACCTTCATGCTGGAGCAGTGAATCCAATCAAC